>NW_022196900.1:81333455-81338556 GCF_008632895.1 Mastomys coucha | reverse complement strand
AAAAAAAAAAAAAAAGACCAGGGATGGGGGAGCACATACCTTTAACCCCAACACTCAGCAGGCAGAGAGAGAGACAGATCTCTGTGAGTTCCAGGTCATTGTGGTATGTATACACAGGGTTTATAGAGTGAGACCCTGTCTCAAAAACAAACAAACAAACAAACAAACAGACAGACAGAAAGTCTTTCTGGAGGTACGTCACATCCCTGTGGTATATCCTCCCCCTTTGCTAGCTGATCCAGAAGGAATGGGCTCCTTCCCCCTGCTCCTCAAAAGGCCCTAGCTAAGGAGGTCAGGTGTTAATCAAGTCCTTGACCATCCCTAACCCTAGTTTTTCTTGGTCTCCTTGTTGCTTTGGGTTCTTTCAGCTCTCCCTCCTTGCTGTTTCTGGACATTGCTATTCCTGTTTCCTTCTACCTGCCCTTTTCCAGCCCCTTTGTCAAAGGGTCCTCCATAGTCTGATCTTCAGAGCTTCAGAGCCGGGTCCCAAGCCCCTTCTTCGCCCTGTAGTCTGTTTTTACTTAGTTCTTCCAAACCTACACACAGCCTTGGTGATCTTCTCTAGCCAGAACCCCATAGGACCTGTGTTTAGGTCAGGTGGTGACTGCTCCCACTTCAGACTCAGATGTACATTCCTCTTTCTGGCTTTGACACTGGTTTTCCTCAAAGGCTTGCCTTCTCAGCACACCATACCATGTGGGTCTAGGTGCTTTAGCCAGACATTGATTACTACTCTCTGTACTCTGCTTCCCCATCTCTCCATCTCCATATCCAGTATATCACCAAATGCTTTATTCTCCAAATGCCTTTGACTTTGCTTATTTCTCTCTCTCCCTCCCTCTCTTCTCTTCTCTTCTTCTTCTTCTTCTTCTTCTTCTTCTTCTTCTTCTTCTTCTTCTTCTTCTTCTTCTTCTTCTTCTTCTCTCTCTCTCTCTCTCTCTCTCTCTCTCTCTCTCTCTCTCTCTCTCTCTCTCTCTCTCTCTCTCCCCCTCTCTCTTTCTCTTTGTCTCTCCTGCTCAAACAATCTTGATTTTTATGAAGTCTAAATACAACTTAATTTTCTGACAAAAAATTTAGCATCTAAATGATATTATACTGTGTGTGCAAAAATAAACACACAGTTAAAATGTGATTTCTGTAATTCTTTATGTTGGTGACTTACTGAACAGACAGTATTTTGCCTATATTTGCTTAGGTAACAGATACTGGGCTAGGTATGTTGTAGTTAAGAGGCACTTTGAAATCCCATGTGGCTCACAGATTTCTACTGGACACACTGCTCTAAAACTGCCTTTCCTTGGTGCAGGCCTTGGTGCATCTGTTTCCTGGAACCACTGAATGAATAGCCTGGCTCTGCCACACCCTCCTGGCCTTGATGATCGATGCCTCCTCCATAGCCAGGAATGAACCCAGAACATCCGATATGCAGGTGACAGCAGCCAGTGCTTCTGAAAAACAGGCCACCCAGAATTCAAAGCTACCCCGGGAAGCTGACACTCTTCCAAGCAGCTCCCCACTAGAACCCCTGGCCAGGAACCCGAAAGCAAGATGTCTTCTGTGATAATATCTTAAGACACTTTCTTGAGTGGAATGGTCTGCTTTTAAAAGTTGTGTGTGTGTGTGTATACCTATGTTTAGGTGCCTGAAGAGGTCAGAAAAGTGTATCAACTCCTCCTAGAGAGGGAGTTACATATAGTTGGGACCACCAGACTTAGAGACTAGGAACCAAACTCTTTATTAGAGCAGTATTCATTTGTAACTGTATTACTCCAGCCCCTAGCTTGCTTTTTGGTTGGTTGGTTGATTTTTTGAGACAAGGTCTCGGGCAGCCCAACCTGGTCTCATTCCTACTATGTTGTTCAGGATGGCCTTGAACTCTCTATCCTCCTGCCTGACTCCCAAGTGCTGGGATTGCAGGTGTGAACACCACGATGGGCTTGGCTTATACTTGTCTATTTACTCTTTTGGCTTTGCATATTACTTTCGTGATCTTAAGCATGCTAGGCAGGTGATCTGCTATTGACCCACAGCACCAGGTGGCTGGCTTCAGAACTAAATCTTGTTCTGTCTTTCTTACCCTTAAGGATTTTAACCTTTAAAAGAAAAAAGAAGGATTTTTAAAAATTACATTATTTATTTAATCATTGTGTGGTGTGTGTGTGTGGTGTGTGTGTGTGTGTGTCCATGTCTCCTCAAGCATATGGAGATCAGAGGACAACTTTCCAGACAGTCACTTCTCTCCTTCCACCACATGAGTCTCAGCTCCTACCCAGGTCATCTAGCATGGTGGCAAGCTCCTTCACTGGCTGAGCCGTCTTGCTGGCACAAGACTTTAATATTGATCTTAAATCCTCCTACTTGTTCTTCAGAGCTGATCTCAAATCTCCCACTCTGAGAAGCCACCCTGGGAGGATGAAGTCTGATTTCTGTCTCATCAGGGTTTAGGGGGTTTATTTGTTTGTTTGTTGTTTTCACTCTACAAGCTCCTTGTTTGTCCCAGAATCTGCCTGCCCTTGCCTCCCTCTGTTTGCACTCAGGGTCTTGCTTGCACCTTCATTTGATGAACAACTGTCTCTCCCATCATGTTTTGAGCTCTGTGAGAGCAGGCTGAGTCTGGTTCTCTGTAGAAATCAACTTCTGTGTCCAGAGCCTGGCCTGCACTGATGCCGGCAGACACCAGAATGCCAAAGGCAGTCATTGCAACCACAGCTGCACCTTTGGCCAGGACACTCCCCAATGGTCTGACAGCCTGACAATGGTCAGAGAGCCTTGCTCCGTCCCTTCCCCTAGGGGTACCCTTCTGTATGCAGACCCTGACCTCCCAGATGGAAGTCCTCCCACAGAGCTGGCTTGAACTTCTGGGGAATATTGAGAGGGAGTGCGTCTTGACTAGGGAGTATGTGCCCACTAGTTGGAGCCTGGTTAACGCACGTGCTGTGTGGTACACTACGTTTGGGATGGCACCCGAGTCTCTACCCCAACAACCTCCTTGCCTACAAAGGTCACAGCTGGCCCGCAGACCACATTCTCATTTCCGGGGATGCAGATGGGGCTGGAGGGATAGTTCAGCGATTAAGAACACTCGCTGCTTTTGCTGAGGCCCTGGGTTCAGTTCCCAGCTCCAACATCAGTAGGTCAAAAACTCCTGTAACCTTGGCTTCTGTTGGGCACCTGTGTGCATGTGATGCCCATAAACTCACACAGGCACACATGCATTCATATCAAAGTTTTAAAATCTTAAAAAAGGTTCTGTTCCTGTCAGAGGCTATTAGGGAGCTTTTAAAATTGGGCCCTCCCTGCCCTTCCTTGCTCCCATGTGTACCCACTAAACCTCACACCCTGAAAACGAACAGAGCACAGGGGTTTGTTTTTCTCTTTTTTTAATTTGAAATAAACCTTTAAGCAGTTTCCAAGTCAGGTCAGCCGTGACATGTAGCACGGATGTGTAATGATTCTCATCTCCAACAATCAAGTCCCGCAGCTGGGAGTGCCTCTTAGGACAGGGAAAGTGCTCTCCCCCTCGGCAGCTGCTTCAGCGTTGGCTCCAATCTGCCGTCCATCTGGCAGATGCTGTCCCAGAAGTTCCTCCAGAAGGTTCCACTCCTTGAAGCTTGGTTTCAGATGGTGGGAAAGATTCTCTCAGATATGTCTTCCAAGAGCATTGTAGACTGGATGTACAGCTGGGCCACAGAATGGAAGTATCTGCAGTGGCCTCAAGAATGTGTATGTGTGTGTGTGTGTGTGCGTGTGTGTTGACGTTTTCAGATGTGGCCATATGTGTTCATGGATGGATGGATGGAGAGATGGATGGGTGGGTGAATGGGGTATGTGTGGACTTGCTCTCCCAGATGCTCCAGTTCTGGAAAGTTCTCGTTATACAGTACAGCACTGGACTCTTCCACACGTATCCAGAGACCAGTCACTGTGCCTAGGTGGGTCCTACTGATGTGAGTGGCCCTGCTGTCCCTGGCTGTGGCTGCTGCTGCCCTTTGTGTCTCCGAGAGTTGGAGCCTGGCTCCTTGTTGTTCTTCCTGGCTGGATGCCTATTGGCATTCTCCCTCCGGCCCTGGCCCCCCTTCCTCCTCTTCTGCCCTGCAACAATTGGATAGTGGAGGAAAATCAAAGGATGTACAGACACTCTGGATGCCCAAGGATCCTCGGAAAGCCATGGCAAGGAAACGGGGTGGGAAGGCAACAGGACGTCACCTCAATGCCTCCTCAGGCTGCAGCTCCTTCAGGGGACCTTACAGCATGAGTACAAGAAACAGTCCACCTCACTCCCCAGTGCACACCACACAGCCTCCTTCTCCTCAGCCCTCGGACCCTAAAGACCCTAGCGCATTTCCTGGCTGTTCAGGACAAATGGGACAGTCCCCACTTCCACTCCCAGCCACTCATCAGCCACCTCTGAGACCGGGCAAAGTGGGCAGCATCTACCTTGTTGCCAGCTGCAGGCTCTGTGGCCTTATCTGAATGGGTCCAAGTTTCTGGGACTTAGCTGCCCCCCTCTGCTCTCCGAGGACCCTTCTAAAATGAGCACCCTAAAGAAATGGGACAGCTACAAGGATCGTGCCTTCAGCTGTTACTAATTCCTGCCACACAGCATCCCAGGGCACTGTCCTCAGCCAGGATATGCTCTCAGCTTGCACAGCGTGGGACATAGATGTAACTGGTCCCTAGGATGCAGAGGCTGCAGCTCACCCTCTGGACAGGGCGTCCTGCGCACGGTACACTTCCGGGTCTCTTTGGTGTCGGAGCAGGTGGTGTGGTCTCCCCCAGGAGCATGGAGCACCCTGCGTGTCCGCTCTTCCGATCCCTTCCGGAAACCGCACAGCTTCCTCTTCTTGGAGCAGGGCCCCCACGGGGACCACTCGCTCATTTCACATTGTGCTAACAGGAGGTGAGGTAGGAGGGAGGGAAGCAAGAGGCAAAGGGTCCGCCCCTCTTGCTCCTGAGTGCCCCAGGGAACCCACACTCAGGAATCCAACCCTCAGTTCAGACCTCAGGTCTAGCTCTTTAGCCCAGAGGCAGAGAACCACGAAGAACCCCAAAAGGTTGTTCCAGAAGGTGAGTGTAGTCTTGCCGCCCCGCTCCCCCCCCC
>NW_022196900.1:81315142-81333297 GCF_008632895.1 Mastomys coucha | reverse complement strand
GCTCCTGCCCTGCCTCCCGCTCCTGCCCCCTTCACTCTGTGGCCAAACTTCTAGCATCTTCCCTGCTCTGGGCCCTCTGCCTCTAGCCTTACCAAGACTGCTGCACTCCATGGTGCTGTTAGCGGCTGTGGAGCCCTCCGGACAGGCTGGATAGCAGCGGCCCTTGTGCAAGTACAAGCCCTCCTGACACTTAGTGCAGAAGTTGTGACTGAAGCAGGCCTCACAGTGCTCAATCTTGCATTCTGAAGACAGGAGCAGAGCAGAGTCTGGCCCAGGCCAGGATGGGCACATTCTTTTATCCTCAGTCCCAAAACCCACCACTCACACTCACTCAATGAGGTCAGGATCTTGGTCTAGGTTGGGATTCCTACAGAGGAATCTTTCAAACTGGAGGGACACCTAAGTAGTCACTCCCGAGTACTGACTGGGATTCTGGGACTCAATATGAGGTCCAAAGTTTTCAGGGGAGGAAAGAGCCTTCTGGGGTTGGTACAGACAGACAGGACTATTTCAGCATCCCAGAGCCCTCCTCAAACGAGTAGGACTGAATGGGAGAACGAATCCCCAGGCAGCATCAGTGTGACACCCCTTCCTACATTGTTGGGCACCCACAGCACCCCAGTGCTGGGTCTCCTCCTGCCTAGAGCAGAAACAATATACTCAGAAGAGTGGGCGCAATCCCAGGGCAAATTCCTCTCCCTGTGCAAGTCCAAGTTCCAGGAAGCCCTGGGTTGGACTCCAGGGTCCCTCCCTCCTTCCTCTTGCCAGCCCCCTCCTTTGCGGGAGGTGGGCAGAATGGGGCTTGGCTGGGAACAGACAGGCCTTCCACCCGTCTCCCTTTCCAGACTGGGTGGTACTGGCTTCCCCCCAGTCTCTGGCACCTGAAACTCCAGCTTCCAGTCTAACCAGACTCCGACATATCCACGAATCCTTTCTTTCCCCCAATGTCCTGAAGATCAAGAGGGCAACTCCAGGGCCCACCCCGCCTTACCGAGCTGCCCACCTGCCTCCTTCTGTACCTTTGTCCCAGTGACTTAATTTCAACTTTGCCTTTTCTCCCTCCCATCCCCACCCCCTCCCCTGCCCAAGACGCTTAGGCTCGGAGGTTTGGTTGCCAGTACAATAAGAACTAAACTAACAATGGCAACCACCATTGGTGCCAGACACCAAGAGGCTTATAGGTGTGTCTCCCAACAACCAGAGGGGGGAAAACTAGCACTTCCAACTTGAAGATGAGATGAGCTGTCAGGAGGCTGAGATTCACTCATGCTGGTACAATGAGCTAGTAGTCAGTCAAGCTGAGATCAGAACTCAGGAGGCTTAGCTGACACCAGGCATTCCTCCCCTCCTCTAAGTTATCAGCTCTGAGAACCTATGGTCGCTTCTGCCCAGCCTCAATGACTTTCATGAGGCTCAATGATCTGAGGTCTGGAAATGGCTTCAGAGTTCAGGGCACACTGAACTAAGAGGAAACACTGGTACAGCTTACATATACCAGTTCACCAGGTGTCCCTCAGAATGTCAGAGGGATGGGATGGAGACAGGCTAGCATGTGCCTTACGACAGACACATAGAACTGTGGCTGGGGTGAAAGGGCAGAGCCAGAAGCCAAGGGGAGTTGTAAGAAAGCACAATGGCCAGAAAGGGGCTTCCCGGAAGCCAGGGTAGAGTTGTCATGGAGCGATTAAGCAGCAGGAGTGTGCTCCAGGTTGTGGGTCTCAGAAGCATCCTGGTGGCTGTGGTGCAAGGGTGGGCTGGAAGACAGATGGACAGGCTATGAAAATGGGGTTGGCAACAGGTGTTGGGAGCCTGGATATGACAAGGGGGGAGAGGTTGTACTTAGTAGGTGGGTTGGGCAGCACAGTGAGAGACTAGTTTCTGGATCTCTGGCTTGACGAATGAATTGGATACTCAGAGTGACCTGCGGGAACAGAAGTCAGTGCAGATATGGAGAGAGGAGGATGGAGTCCTGGTTTGTACAGTGTAGGATTATGGGAAGATGTCTGCCTGGCAGTTGTATATTTGAATCAAGAGCCCCACCCCTCTTCCCTGTGCCTACTCAACACTCCTCACCATCCTCCAGGGTCCGGGGCCTCTCCAGCCCCCTACCCCCACACACTCACTGATGCATTTGTTCATGTCGGGGTTGCGGGCATCAAAGTATCCAGGTGGGCAGGACGGCAGGCAGACGCCCACCTGGCGGATGTCGTTCCTCTCCAGCAGAATGAAGAGCTTGGGCGAGCACTTGAGGCAACCGTTGACTTCTGAACAGAGCTCGCAACCCTTGGCACAAGCTTGGCTCCCCTCAGCACTGACTGCAGGGTAAAGAAAGGATGAAAAGGTGGCTGGAGAGGAGACCCCACATTGCCAGGCTCCCACAAGGATAGGATATGACCCTTTTGGGGCTTCACTGCACAAAGGGAGTGGGCATCTCAGAAAGTGGGGCTAGGCGAACAGCTGTGTGCAAGGATGCCTTAGGCACAAGCCCAGGAGCCCCTAACTAGGTAGTATAGATGTCTAGATCTGTACCCCTACCTTCCTGGCTCCAGCTCATCCTGAGCCTGTAGACTAGTTCATTATCTCCAGAGATGAGAATCAGTATGTCCCTTCAACTTATCCTGACTCTCTTCAAGAGGAGGAAACTTCAGCCTAAGGTACCCAGTGTAGCTTCTCCATTGCTGGTAAAGTTTTAAGATCAAGAGTGACCCTAGATTAAATAATCCAAGGAGAACAACTGAAAGACAATTAGAATAGCCTATGCCTAAAATAAAGGTCTCAACGTGAGGGACTTTACTTCCTAGGAGATGCTTGACCAACTTCTTTTTTTTCTTTCTTAAGGACTGGGTCTCTTGTAGTCACAAGATGACATTGAACCTCTGCCCTCCTGCCTTCACTTCCTGAGTCCTGGGATGCCAAGCAGATGCCACTAGACCTGGTCTATGTAGTTTGGAGACCAAACCCAGGGCCTTGCTCAATTGAGGTAAGCTCTCTGCGGAGTTAAATCTCCAACCCTAGGGACACTTTTAAAAAGATTTCTTTTTTACTTTATATGTGCAAGTATTTTGCCTGCATGTATATTATGTGTGTACCATGGGCATGCCTGGAGGCCTGAAGGGCCCTGGACTGTTGTCAACCACCATGTGGGTGCTGGGAACTGAATGCAGGTTTTCTGCAAGAGCAACAGTGCTCTCAACTGCCGAGCCATTTCCCCAGTCCCCAAGAACTCTTTTGATCGTTACAACCAGAGAAGTGAGTTGCTACTAGCATCAGGAGAGTAGAAATAAGAGAAGTCCTTGATAGTCGGGGTGTGTGTGAGGGGTGGTGGTGGTGGCAATGCAAGCTTTTGATCCTAGCACTCAGGAGGCAGAGGCAAGTGGATCTCTGAGTTTGAGATCAGCCTGTCTACAAAGCCAGTTCCAGGACAGCTGGGGCTACATGGAAAAATCCTGTCTTGAAAAACAAAACAAAAATAGAGAAGCCCTTGAGCATTCTCCAGTGTGTGGATCAACCCTGGAGAAAAAGAATGATGTGGTCTAAAATGTCTGTGATGCTGAGGATGAGTCATCCTGGTCTAGGGCTGTCTTTGAAGGCAGTGTGACCCTCCACAGGTCTTGTTCTGAGCCTTCAGTAACTGTTCAGCCCAGGCTCACCCATCACCTCCCATATGCCACGTGCAGGGTGAACTCAGGGGTCAGGTATCAAATAAGCTGAGCCTCTCTGCAGACAGACTGGCCTTCCAGTGGGCAGACACCCATCCATATGTGAGTGTGTGGCCCCCAGCCAGCAACACCGGGCTCAAGGGTCTGGGGAAGGCCAGCATGGTAGCTTAGGCATGTAATCCCAGCATTCTGGTAGATGAGGCAGGAGGATTATGAGTTGGAGGTCAGACTAGGCAGACTTTCTCCTTAAAAAAAAAAAAAGTCAGGAAGTGAAGGCAGGAGGGCAGAGGTTCAATGTCATCTTGAAAGTCAGACTAGGTCAGACTTTCTCCTTAAAAAAAAAAAGACAATAACTTGCTAAAAAAAAAAAAAAAGCAAGTTATTGTCTTTTTTTTTTAAAGGAGAAAAGAAAAAAAGAGAGAAGGAAGAAATGGAAGGAGAAGGGAGAAGAGGGAAGAGAAAAGAAAGGACTCTTAAAAGAGGAGCCATGAGCCCCTTCTTCAAGGATCAGTAGAAATATATCTTTTAGAGAGTAGAATTAGGGGTACTGGAAGGAACAAGATGGGAGAGGGGCAAAGGGCTGTGCAGATAATGTGGGGGAGGGACTGGTGGGAGATAAAGTATCTTTTCTCTGTATCACACTAAGGAACTTCAGTCCTGTGGGCAGTGTTTCCCTTAGAAAGACCTTTGCACAGGATTCTTCTAGATGTTAACAGGAGGATGTGAGGGAAAGGTTATCGAAGCCTGTGAGACCTGGAACCAGCACGTGAAATGAATCGTAACAGAACTGCTTATCTGTTTGTTTTATTTGTGGTGTGATGGGTGCATGTGAGTGTGCAGGTGTACTCCTGCACATATATGCATATGGAGGCTAGAGAAAGACCCTGACTTTCTCCCTCCATCACTCTCTGCTCCACGGCTTTGAGACAGAGTCTCTCATTTGCCCTGAAGCTGGATATTTTGTCTAGGCTCAATGACCGAGTGCTCACAATATCTGCCTGTCTCTGTCCCACAGTGATGGAGTCACAGATATGCACAGCCATGCCTGGTTTTTGTTTCTGTGGGTCCTGTGGATTCAAACTCAAGTCCCCATGCTTGTAGAGCAAGCCACTGAGCCATCCTCCCCCGACCATTTGTACTTTCGGCTAGTAATAGTAGTAGTAGCAGTAATATATTACTACTAGTACCAGAAGTAATAGTATCACTACTATAGTAGTAGTGGCAGTAGTAGTAGTAGTAGTTGTGGGTGGGTGGGTGGGTGGGTGGGGTAGGTGAGGGGGTGGTATGCACGTCTGTGTCACTGTACTTGTGTGGAGGTCAGAAGACAACCTTCTACCTCTAAGTGGGATCTGAGGATGAAACTCCAGGCATCAGGCTATGAAGCAAGTGCCTTTACCTCCTGAGCCATCTTTCTGGTCCTGTTTTTTGTGTGTTTATTTCTTTTGTTTTAATATTGTGTGTGTGTGTGTGTGTGTGTGTGTGTGTGTGTGTGTGTGTCACTGTCCACATGAGGAGGTCAGAGGACAACTTTTGGTCCTTTCCTTTTACCATGTGGGTCCCAGGGATCAAATTATGGTCATCAGGTTTGGCAGTGCCATCTTGCTGACTCTGCTTTTAAATTTACATTTTTACTATTTAATTTTTTTTTTTTTTAAAAATCTTTCTTTTCAAGAGGAAGTGGAATTGTTTTGTTTTGTTTTGTTTTGAGGACAGAGTTTCTCTGTGCAGCCCTGGCTGTCCTGGAGTTTGCTCTGTAGAGCAGGCTGGCCTTGAACTCCAAGACCCACCTGCATCTGTCTCTGGAGTGCTGGGATTAACCCCACTCTTGTTTTGGTCTTTTTGATTCAGGATCTATACTATGAAACCTGACTCTCCTGGGACTTGTATGTAGACCAGGCTGGCCTTGAACTCCTAAAGATCCATCTACCTCTGCTTCCCAATGCTAGAATTAAAGGTGTATACCATCATGCCCTGTGTTTTGTTTTTATTTTGAGCAAAGGTTCACTATGTAGTTCAAGCTGGCCCCAAACTCATGGTCCTCTGGCCACAGGCTCCCGTGCCCTGGAATGGCAGACATCACCGCTTTAACAGACTCCTTCCCTACTGGGCCTTTTGCAGCTCTGAACCCAGACCTGTGCAGTGACTTTCTGGGAGGGGACAGACAGAGAAAAGAAAGATGCACTTCCCAGACATTTTGGCTGCAGACCACTTGTTTGTTTGTTTACTTTTGAAACATTTACTCAGGTAGCCCAAGCTCTCTTCAAACTCCCTATGTGACTGTGGCTACTCTTGAACTGCAGCTTCTTCCTGAGTCCTGGGATGACAGCCTTTTGCCGCCACATCCAATTTTATGAGGCTCTAGAAACTGAACACAGTGCTTTGCACATGCTAGGGAAGCCCTCTACCAACCAAGCTCCATCCTCAGCTTTGTTCTTTCCCTTTTGAGACTGGTGGGGAAAGGGGTGTCTCACACCGTAGTTCAAGCTATCCCAAACTGCTATGTAGCCCAGGCTCCTTTGAACTTGAAACAATCTTCCACCTCTGCCTTCCAAGTGCTGGGATGACAGATGTGAACCATCGTACCCCTCCCACTGTCCATCTCCACTGGCCTTTTCACAGATGGGGAGATGAAGAGGTTAAACTACTGGACCAGGATGCTTCAGCCAGTATGTGCTCCAGGCATGGGGGACACAGTCTACGAGAGGCAAATAGAGCCTGACAGAGGGAGCGTGGAAACCACGAACATGGCTCAGTGACTTCTTTAATGTGAAACTTGTTTGCATGGAGTCAGTGGTGGTGTGTTGGTAAAATTAAACATTGTTTTTGTTTTACTTGGTCTGTTCACTGCAGGGGCAGCTACACTGAAGCTCTACGGAGTCTTTAGGGCTCTGCTCAGCTGTGTGCCAAGTAGGTGTGGTCACTGTCAAGTTTAGGGACTGTTTCCATTTCATGGAAGGTTTTTGAGTCACCGACACTTGACTCAAATTTGTTTCAGAGTTGGATGCTCACTGTGTTTTTGCCTCAATGGCTGAGATGGCCAAGGTGTCCCTCCTGTAGCTTTGTGTGATTTCAGTCCTATTTTTCTTTTGTTTTTGCTTTCAGCACTGAGGAATTGGTAAGGCCCTTTGAGTGCTAGATAAGCCCCTTACCACTGAGCCACGTCCCCAGTCTTATTTTAACTTTGAGATAGGAACACACTAAATTGTCCAGGTTAGCCTTGAACTTGCTCTATAGTCCGGATTAGCCTTGCACTTTTCAAGGCTTCTGCCTCAAGCTCCCAAGTACTGAGATGCTGGGCCTGCACAATAAGGCTCAGCTCTTGATAGCAAGATTTCAATATTTAGTCTCTCTGCTTACCCTCTCTGTTAAGAACAGATTCGTGTCAGGAGGTGATGGTACATACCTTTAGTCTCAGCACTCAGGGGGCAGAGGCAGGTGAATCTCTGAGTTGGAGGCCAGCCTGGTCTACAGAGTGAGTTCCAGGACAGCCAGGGCTACACAGAGAAACCCTGTCTCAAAACAAACAAACAAGCAGACAGATTTGCATAGACCTCCTCAGAGCCCCAGTATTCAACGTCCACTGAACCAGCTACTCCCTTTTTCTCTCTTGACATTGGTGCTGGCTAAGGAAGTGTGGCACACCCAGAGTCAGCAGAGGAGGGATGTGGGGAGATTGGTAACACCAGTAGCTGAAAGAGAAGCAAGGCCAGATCAAGAAGAACCTCAACTCTATTTAGGAGGCACAGACACACTAGCTCAAAGGCAGCAAGGAAGGCTGACAGGAGCCTTAGTCAGGCCTTCACTTTAGAAGGCTCCCTCGTGCTGGAGAGATGGCTCAGCAGTTAAGAGCACTGACTGCTCTTCCAGAGGTCTTGAGTTCAATTCCCAGCAACCACGTGGTGGCTCACAACCATCTGTAATGGGATCTGATGCCCTCTTCTGGTGTGTCTGAAGACAGCTATAGTGTACGCATATACTTAAATAAATGATTTTTTTTTAAATAAAAAGAAGAAAAAAGGTTCCCTTAATGTCATGGACAATGGGCTGAAGAGGTGGCATAGGGGGAAGCCAAAAGATACCCAGGTCAGAATTCTCAGGAAAGGAAGGCAGAGGTATCACACACCTCTCTGGAAGCCAAGGCAAGAGGATTTGCAATCTGAGGCTGGCATAGTAAGAACCAGCTTCAAACAGTAGAGAGCTGGGGCAGTATGGAGAGCCAGGAAAGAGGCAAACAGAGCTGCGATCTGCAGGGGGCAGATCTCCGATATCAGGTGCTGGGTTGTGGCATAAAGGACAAAACACACGTTAAGATGACTTGAGACAATGAACTTGTGTATCAGGGTAATCGCTGACCCTTCACTGGGTCAGAAGTCCCAGGAGAAGAACAGGCTTGGGTGGGAAGATGAGAGGAGCTTAGTGATGCTGAGTGGGTAGTCCCTGTGGAAAGGGGGCCACCAGGCAGTGGGGCCTATGGGGTTGGAGCTCAAGAGACACAGTTTGTCAGTAGATTGACTGTGGAAACACCCAAGGCAGTGGGACACTGGGCACGGAGTTGCAGGACTATAATCCCAGCATTTGGGAAGTAGCAGCAGGAGGATCTGGATGGAGTTCAAGGCCAGTTTTTGACTACACAGTAACTTCTAAGCTAACCTCAGCTAGGCTACATGAGACCTTGCCTCAAAGAAACCCAAACACTAAACAAAACAACACATGCACAGAAAAAGACAAGCAGGTGTGTGCACAGTAAATGGGTTACAGCACTGACTCTCAATCTCAGGGTTCCTGAGCAGATATCCTGCATAGCAGATAATTCACATGACAATTCATAACAGTAGCAAAATTACAGTTATGAAGTAGCAACAACATAATTTTTATGGTTGGGAGCGTCATCACAACAGGAGGAACTGTGTATTAAAGTGTCGCAGCATCAGGAAGGGTGAGAACCACTGGTCTAGAGACTGGGAAGAGAACTAGACATCCAAGAAAAATACAGAAAAGGAAGAGATTAACCTTGATGAATCCAAACTGAGAGACGGGGAGGGATTCTGAAAAGCATCCTGTATCCCAGGAGCCATAAGAAGAGAGTACTCATGGAAAGAGGGAGGTACCAACAAGCTGAAAGGCCTGAAGGACAAGTGAAGAGTCAGGAGCAGGTGTAGCTGGTAGCACAGCACTCGGAGTGGCTTCCGTATGGGAGGCACAAAAGCAACAGAGTAACATAAAAAAGTAACACCGTTGCTTTCCGGAAGAGTGACTGTGGAGGAGCAGCAGTGACTAGTAGGATGATGCTCCAGCAGTCCCTGTCCTCCACAGAGAAGCAGAGGGAGAGGGGTTTAGGAAGAGGTGGAGGAGGGATCTTGGGAAGGTGCAAGCTGGGAGAGAGGGAGAGGAACCAAGTTAAAAGGTGGGAAATCCACATGGTGGGAAATCCCAGCACTCAGGAGGCAGAAGCAGGAAGATCTTTGAGTTTGTGGGCAGCCTGGTCTACAAAGTGAGTTCTGGGACAGCTAGAGCTACACAAAGAAACGCTGTCTCTGGTTGGCCAGATGGCTCAGCAAGTAAGAGCACTGACTGCTCTTCAGAAGGTCCAGAGTTCAAATCCCAGCAACCACATGATGGCTAACAAACATCCCTAATGAGATCTGATGCCCTCTTCTGGTGTGTCTGAAGTCAGCTACAGTGTATTTATATATAATAATAGCCAGAACAAGCAGGAACTGAGCGAGGGGGGTTGACCAGAGTGAGCAGAGGTCCTAAAAATTCATGAAGGCTCCCAAACATCTGTACAGCTATAGTGTACTCACATACATTAAATTAATAAATAAATCTTTAAAAAAAGAAAGAAACCTGTCTCAGTAAAACTAACCAAACATACAAAACAAAACAAAGAAGTTGGGGACTGAGTGGAAGAGAAGACTTCCAGAAGCGAGGGGATGAGAGCAGTCAGCACTCAGGAAGACTGTTATGAGCTCCAACTTGAGGTACAGAGTGAGACCTTGTCTTAAAGAAATGGGGGAGGGGAAGAAAGCAAAGTGTGGGGTGGGTAGGATGAAATGCTGAGACTCAGAGGCACACAGAGGCAGAGAAATTGATGGCGGGAAGACCTGAAGAGATAGGAGAGTCAGAATACAGAGGTCAGGCACTGGGACTGGCTGGGTTAGAGGAGGGTCCAGAAGCCCGCATGAGGGCTCAGAGGCCCTTGAGGGTTTGGAAGCTCAGATGAAGGGACTCAGTGATGGGCAGGGGTCAGATTGGTGAACCATGGACTGTTTACCAGGTGGAACAGGAGTCCTCCAAAGCCAACCCTCTCAGCTTAGGGAGACTCACTTAGGGAGTGCCAGGGAGGGGTACCCACGACTGTGGGAGGAGGCTCCCCAGGGGCAGGATTGGCTCACACATGGGAATATGATCTCAAACGAAGGACCCAAGGAAGATGGTGCGCATTTGGGGGATGCATAGAAGATACAAAAGGGGAGGGGTTAGGGTTGTAACTCAGTGGTTGCCTAACATGCAGGAAGCCTGGGCTCTGTCCCCATAATTATACCAATCCCGTGTGGTTGTGCAAGACTGCAATTCCAACACTGGAGAGGTGGAGGGAGGAGGACCAGAATATATAAGGTCTTTCTCAGCAGCCTGGGCTATTTGAGACTGTCTCAAAACAAAAAAGAAATGAAAAAGAAAAAGAAGAAAAAAAGCAAAGGAAAACCAGAAGTGCCTTCCTCAGGTGTTTACTGGACAGCTAACAGGTTCCCAGGACTGCTAGGAGCTGAGCGCTAGGGTATGGTGACTAAGGTCTAGCCAGCAGTAGGGACTGTGACAGAGTTACAGGGGAGTGACACAGAGTACTCACTCTCTGAGCCAGCTGAAGGGCATGTGCCCTACAGGAGGCCTGTGCAAAGGCCCTAAGGTGCTGAGTGCCCTGGAGTTCAACAAGGCTTTGTCCCACTGGTGAGGAAAGGGACCAGATCCTTCATCTCCTGCTGCTCTCTGTGGTCACTGGGCCCAGGGCTGCCTTGGGGAACATCTAAGGCTCAGGGTTGGGGGAAACTTAGAAAGGACTCCAGCCTTTCCCATTTATACCCCCCACCCCACCCCCCACCTCTGCTCTGGAACTTTTTGCTTCCCAGGCACATTTTTTTAAAAAAAGTTCTGGGTACGGATGATTTGCCTACATGTATGTCTGTGTACCATGTGCATGCCTGGTGCTGGAGGAGGCCAGAAAAGGGTATTAGGTCCCTGAAACTTGAGTTGCAAATGGTTGTGAACTGACATGGATACCAGGAATCGAATCCAGGTCCTCTGCTAAGGCAGTCCCTGCTCTTCACTGCTGAGCTGTCTCTCCAGATCCTCAAGTCCCCTTTTCTGGCCACGTAGGCAAGGCTGTGCCTCCATCATTGCTGCTCCTACCTCTGACCTCTGTCAAGCCTATGTAAAAACCATTCAAGCTCTAGTTGTAGGCTGGGGGTGTGACTCAGTGGTAGAGGCTTGCCTATCATGTGTAAGGCCCAGGTACTACGCTCAGGACAGACAGGGAGAGAACTGTTGTTGCTATGACAACCTTGCCAGGTGGCTCAGTCAGCCCCTCTGTGAAATTCAGCCTCCTGCTCACAGTCTTTCTAACCCCAGATCATTTTCCCAAGAGCCCCTTTACCAGGCATCTCTCTACAACCAAACCTATGTTGACCCCTGACCCCTGCCTGAAACACTGTATCACATTGTATCACGTCTAAAAGTAAAACCTCCTCTCCGTGGGTCAAAAGGTTTGCCTGAGCTAATCTCACCCACCTCCCTTAACCCTTTCCCTTAACACAACCCTAAGCAGTAACCATTTCCCAAAACATACCACTCTTTGATCTTATATGTCTTCTTCTAAGTTAACCCTTTAGTCTAGAACACTGGGCAGCCTCCAAAACTTCAGAACCACCTTTCTCCTCCAGGAAGTTCTCCCTGATCACCTCCCTGTAAGTCTGGATGGAGTCTTTTCCTGTGGTCTCCTCTCCCTAGCATTTGAATCAGTCATGGTAGATACAACCTCATGTTGTCATTTCCAATGAGATGTCTCCTCCTCCCACTAGAAAGGGCTTGGGAGGGGCAGAGTCGATCTTGTTTCTAAGTGGGAGCCCAGGGAAGGGTTGACTCTCACAAGAGGTGGAGCTATCTAGTGTAGGGCTGAGGGCAGTGTGTGTTGTAGAGTCTCAAAGAGAGTGTGATGTAGGCATCGATGCTGGTGAGTACCCTCTGAGTGCGGGGAGCGGGGCTGGGCACAAGTAGGAGAGCTAGGGCAATAAGGGAATTCTTGGGACTCATGATAGTGCTTGTGGGTGAACGCCAGCCTCGGAACAGCTGGGACATGTAGAGGACAAGGAGATGGTGGAGGTTGAGGTTTGAGGAAGGCAAGCAGGAAAAGGCAACAGGGGCTCATCTTGGGAATGGGGTGTTATCCTGGATCCCCTGGGCTGGAGTGTGTCTGTTGCATGCTCCTTGTGTCCAGGGGGGTTGGGAGTCCAACTCAAGAGGCAGCAGAGTACCCCAAAGGGGCTAGAGAGATGGCATTGACTGCTCTTCCAGAGGTCCAGAGTTCAATTTCCAGCAACCACATATTGGCTCACAACCATCAGTAATAGGTTTCAATGCTCTCTTCTGGTGTGTCTGAAGGGAGTAACAGTGTGCTCACATACATTAAATATATAAATAAATCTTTAAAAAAAAAAGAAAGAAAGAAAGAGGAAACAGTGCAGACCCACACTGGCTGGCTGCACTTCAGCATGCTTCCTCCCTGCCTTCCCAAGGCTAGCCCAGATCTCCCATGACAGCCTCTTGGTGGCCTCTCAGTAGCCACAGCTCAAAGGAAGGCGAGTTCAGATTCCTTTCTTGGCAGGAAAAAAGAGCATCATCGCCAGTAGGCCTCTACACCTCTCCACAGCAGGGACTCCAAAACGTGGGTGCAGCTCTAGGCAACGGGATACAGAGACTCTGTGTCAAGGGTGTGGGGTTTCATCCCAATGAGTAAGGGAGGGTCTGTCTTGATGGATGCTGGCTTCCTATTGGATAGAGCCCACCATTATAGGGGCAACTCTGTAGTCCAGGTTAGGCTCACTTTGTAGCTCAGGCTAGCCTTTAACCCACAACAATCAACAGTACTCAGTACTCCTGTCTCAACCTCTCAAGAGTTATGATTACAAACTTGCACCACCATAACTGTACCCCTGGATTTCAGTGTAGTTTCCCAGGATGGAGGGGAGACAGACAGGAGCATGGGCACTGGGAGGGCTACAAGTGCCAGAGACAGGGTGGGATGGGCTCAGGGAGGGAAGGAGGGCTTCCTGCAACCAGGGCAGGACTGAGTTGAGGGCTCTGGAATGAGATGGGGGAGGAAACTGAGGAAAGGTAAACCAGATGTAAAGGCTGGGGGTGAAAAGGAGATGTGTGAGATGCAGGGACCTGAGAGCGGGAGAGAGGGAAGGAGATGGTCCTTAAAGTGTGTGTGTGTGTGTGTGTGTGTGTGTGTGTGTGTGTGTGTGTGTGCAAGAGCACTTGTCCCAGGCCAACAGGAATGGTTTTTTGCTTTTGTTTTTGTTTTTGGCCTCTCCCACTCCATACAGGGAGATCATCTCTCAGACCTCAAGATCAGACACTTTCCGGGTTCCAAACATCAAAGGATTGATTCTCATAAGTGCTTGTTGACTGATACACCAGAGAGGATGACAGACAGGCAAGAGCCAGAGGCTCCACTGCACATCGAGCCCTCCTCCTCTATTGGCCCCTCCCAATGCCCTTCCACACAGGCCCCAGCCTTCCTCTTCCCTTCCCCCAGGATACCCAGAAACCATATCACAAAATGGTCCTTGTGAACTGAAGTCTGAATGGGACTTTATGTTTTACAAAGGTTGCTTTAAAAAAGGAGGGGGGGGGAGAGAAAGAAAGGGAAAAAGAAAGAAAGAAAGGAAGAAAGGAAGGAAAAAAGAAAGAAGGAAAAGCCAGGCATGGTGGTGCACACCTTTAATCTCAGCCCTTGAGAGGCAGAGACAGGTGAATCTTTGTGAGTTTAAGGCCAGCCTGGTCTACACAGTGAGTTCTAGGATAGCATGGACTGTTAAAGAGAGAAACAAAAAACCGCTGAGCAGTGATGGCACATGCACGCCTTTAATCCCAGCATTTGGGAGGCAGAGGCAGGTGGATTTCTGAGTTCGAGGCCAGGCTGGTCAACAGAGTGAGTTCCAGGACAGCCAGGGCTATACAGAGAAACAAACAAACAAACAAAAACAAAAACAAGAACAAAAACCAGAAACAAAATACCAAAAACCAAAAAAGGAGGAGGAAGAAGAGGAAGAAGAAGAAAAGAAAGGAAAGAAGAAAGAAAGGAAGAAAGAAAGAAAAAGAAAAATAGGCTGGAGAGGTGGCGCATCAGACCAAACTGCTTGCCACACATGCCTGATCACCTGACTTTGGGTTCCCCAGAATCCATGTGAAAGCTGGACCCATATCAAAAGCATCTACAGTCCCAGCCCACCAATGGGAAATGGAAAGAGAAGTTGCTCCTGATGTTCACAGGCCAGCTAGCATCGAAAAGATTCTGATCCTGTCTCAGACAAGGGGAAAAGCAGGGACTGTCATCTAAAGGTTGTCCTCTGCCCTCCACATCCATTAAGTTGTGTCACAAGCACCCTGTGCCCATGAACACACACACACACTCACACTCACACACACATGCACTATTTTTAACTGTATAGATACATACATACAACGTTTAGACATCTATCTAAAGTTGGGGTGTGCATGCCTGAGGCCCTGGTCCAACCCCTAGCACCACCAATAAGCCAGCAATGTACCCCTAGCTCCATCCATCATCCCCCAGACATAGGTTGTGCTCCTATGAAGTGACATGGCCACCTCACAGGGGTGTTTCAGGACCACCATGTAACAAGGACCAACTGATGGCACACACTGTCAGGCCTGGTGACACTCACAGCACTGAGTTCTTGCCTCGTCTGACCTAGACTCTGACATCAGTCAGTAACACAAGCTGATGTACATGCTACCCAGGCATCGGATGTGGCTAGTTCAAAATCAAGCATATTGGGCTGGAGAGATGGCGCATCGGTTAAGAACACTGACTGCTCTTTGAAAGGTCCTGAGTTCAAATCCCAGCAACCACATGGTGGCTCACAGCCATCTATAATGAGATCTGATGCCTTCTTCTGGGGTGTCTGAAGACAGCTACAGTGTACTCATGTATAAAAATCAAAACAAACAAACAAACAAACAAACAAAAACCAAAAATCAAGCGTATTAAAATTGCTATGTTTGACAGCCATGGAGAGAACTTGGCTCTACTAAATCCCACTTCAGTGCTTGTATGTCAGCTCTACTGACTTGAACCCGGGTCTGATGTCCACCTGTGTCTGTGGGCATGTGACCCTCTGTGGGTAAGCAGGATCACCATGCCTGTCACATGAGTAAGGCTGGCCCCTCTCTCTGTCTCAATGTTCTGATCTCTCTCTGTGTCTCTTTCTCTCTGTGTCTCTTTCTCTCTGTGTCTCTTTCTCTGTCTGTCTCTGTCTCTCTGTCTCTGTCTCTGTCTCTGTCTCTGTCTCTCTCTCTTTCTCTCTGTCTCCCCAATTTGGAAATGGAGGAGACTGATTATAAATCACTAAACCACATCTGGCCCATGGAGTCCAAAACACCGGCAACAACAGAGGCATGGGGAGGAGTTCGAAGGCCTCACTGCTGCTGGAACCTCACCTTCCCTAACTGTTTTTTAAGCTGGGGTATTTCTGGCTTCACCGATTCTTGAGCCTTCCACTCCTGGCTGAGTCGCTCCTGTGTAGAGCCTTGGCCCTCGCTCAGCCTTCTCTGGCTTGTGGGCATCAGTCCCATGAGAAAAGTGAAACAAGGGGGAATTGGGCGAGACTTCGGAAAGACTTCCTGCCTGCACAACAGCCCTTGATGGGGGATGTGGAAAGAGGGACAAGGCCTTGGGAGGGAGAGGCCCCCACCCAGCTCTCTGGCAGGGTCACTAGCATACACTGGCCACTCCCAGTACATAGTGCCCCCATTACTGCAGCTGTTGAGCAGAGGGTAAGGGATGCCTGGGTCAGGCCAGGAGGCTGGCAAGTTAACTTTGAATTGTAACAAGCTGTTTTAATGGACACTGGGCTCATTGAGCTCCACAAGGAATAACTGCAAACTATTAGGGAGACTGAGGCAGGAGGGTTTCTGCAAATTGGAGGTCTACATGGGGAATTTTGGACTAACAAGGGCTACCTAGCAAGATTGTGTCTCAAATGAACAGAAGGGAAATAAAAGAAAAAGAAAAGAAAACTGGATTTGCCTTTCTTTCCTCTCTTTTATAAAATATTTATTTTTAATCATAAGCATTTATATATTTATATGTTATATACATATTTATATATTTATTATACGTTATATATAAATAGTTATATATTTATTAACTATATAAATATATAAACACTTATATATTTATTACAAATATTAATAAATATTTAGTAAGTGTGTATGTGTGCACGCGCTCAAGCGTATGCAGAACTCAAGTGTCACATCTGCTGTGGCTGGAATTACAGGTGATTGTGAGCTGCCCATCATGGATACTGGGAAACTGGAGCAAGGTCCTTTGTAGAGCAGTACACGATTTTAACTACTGAGCCATCCATCTCTCCATCCTATTCATTCACTTGTCCTTTCTTTCTTCCTTTCTTCCTTCCTTCCTTCTTCCTTCCTTTCTTTCTTTCTTTCTTTCTTTTTTTTTTTTTTTTCCGAGCCAGGGTTTCTCTGTGTAGCCCTGGCTGGCCTGGAACTCACTCTGTAGACCAGGCTGGCCTCGAACTCAGAAATCTGCCTGCCTCTGCCTCTCAAGTGCTGGGATTAAAGGTGTGCGCCACCACTGCCCGGCTTTGTTTTCGTTTTGATTTTTAAAACAGAGTGTCTCACTGTAGTTCGACCAACTTTGACATCAGAATCATGGCAGCCCCATCCCAGCTTCCTGAGCTGGGGCTCCAGGCATTTCCTATGCTTAGAAATTTTACAGGGGTGCCTTACATGGTAAGGGCATTGCCATTCAGAAGGGTATACTGGCTTCGGCTCGGGGAATCCCACGGGCCCTGACTTAAGTTACTGGAGACAGTCACCTCCCCTTCTCTTCTGTGCTGTTCCTGTCTGTCATAGAGCAAGGAAAGCTGGGTACCACATGCTTTGTACAGAGCCTCTGCCCAAAGGCTTGCAGTTCAGAGAGGTGCCCTGAATGTCTGAGCCTGGGGCTGGGGAATAGGGCATGCAGGGTGGGGACTCTCTCCACCCCTAGTAAGCATCACCATGGATACCCTGCAAAACTGGTGTTGGGTCAAAGGGTCTCCTAGAGAGGCGTTGAGCCAGAAAGCAGAGTCTAAAAGAGGAAGGAAGATCAATAACGAGGGGTTGATAGACCAGTACATGTTGACAAATGAAACCGCCCACTGGATAATCCACAGAGCTCACAAAGCAGGGACAAATAACCATCATAGAAGAAAGCCACCAGAGGCTCTTCAGTCCCGCCCACACCAAGGTCCTCAGCAGCTCGACCCCATAGGTACTCACTCCGCCTCTGCCTCTTGCCCTTTATCCCCCGGCTGCCCACAGCGAGGTGTGTCCAGCTCAGAACCAGGGCCACCACACACAGCCCAAGCCGCATAGTCACTGGCCAGCCCGGGGCCCCTGGAGGGAGGGGTGGTCTCTTGCTAAAAGGCTCTGAGGCTGGGTCAATGGCAGGAAAGCCAGGCCCGGGCTGCAGGCCAGATCCACCATAACCTCAGCTGGCATCTGAGTGGGTATGGAGCCGGGTTCTCCATTGGCCCAAAGGGAGGTCCTGTCCTGCTTGAAGCCACCTCAGAGGGTCACATGAGAAGTCTTCTCACACCAGCAGAGAACCGCCCCCAAGATAGACCTGTGGGCAAGGAGAGAGAAGGGTTAAATCCGTGGTACCTCCGAGCCCCTAATTTACATTCCCTCCCTTCCTCTGGGTTTCCCTGCCCTGGACTTTGTAGAACTCAGGAAGTGTGGACACTGCTGCACATCCATCTATCCCTGAAGAAGAAATCTCATCCTCCTGTCTCCAAGCATCTTGCAACCTATTACTGGGACCAGCTACCTGAGTAACTGGATGACAATGGCTACCCAAATTAAACCTTGTTGTCCCTGGTGATTTCTCAATAATAGGAACCAGCTGCCCTGGTCCTGACTACTATTGGCTAGTTCTAAGTGGAAGTCCTTCTTTAAGTCTACCCTACAGACCTCATGCTGCTAGAATATCCTGACATTTGTAAAGGAGCTCTTTGTCCTCCTATGAGTGACGCCTCAGCTTTCTCTTCCCAGTGCTGAGTCACCCATGTGCCTTTCACCTGTCCCAGTCCAGAAGTTAGAGGAGCGGCCTCTAGCAAGCAGGCAGACTCTGCATGGCCCTCTGGGGTTGGAGGGAGAAAAGGAAGTGAGGGTTCTCCCCCCCCC
>NW_022196900.1:81256426-81315108 GCF_008632895.1 Mastomys coucha | reverse complement strand
CCCCCCCCCGGCCCCCCCCCACCCCCAGCCACAGAAACTCTGACACAGCAGGCCTGGCGGGCCTGGCTTTTGTGAGGGGATATAAACAGCAGCAACTGCCTGTCCTGGCTAGAGACTCAGAGAATGGCGATAATCCCCCAGCCCGGAGAGAGCTTGGGCTCTGGACCCAGTGGCCAGGGTGATGGGGGCAGGGGCACTGTCCCTGCCTGCTGCAGTGTCTGAGAAGTTGGGCATCTGAGCTTCAGGGTTAAGGAGGGGCAGGAGCGAGAGCTTCCTTCCCACTGACAGGGTCGTGCACTCACAACAGGCTCGCCCACACGCCCGCCTGCTGAGAAAGTGCACAAGTGCACCAGATCACTCGCTTAGGCTCACAGGGTGAGCGTTTGACCTGTTCCCCTGAGGGTTGGTGGGGGGGGGGGGGCTCTGTTCACGGGTTAGTTGTCATTGCACTGGTCGTTTGGCCTCCTTGAACCTCAGGCTCTTCACCTATGAAACTGGGATTGGTTCTGAGTTGTTTTGGCTTACTAATGAGAAATCTGAGATCCTCAGTATGGAGCCTCCAGCCCCCTCCCTCCTCCCTTTCAGCTCCTCTGTGCCCAGTCCACCCCCTGGCCTCCCAAAGAGGCCCCAGCAGAGCCCACCTGCACTGGAGATAAATCATTACCCCCGGAGGGAGTTCGGTACCTCCCTCCTCCCTCCTCGGCCTCTCCCCCTGGCTTTGAAGGCCAGACACACTCAAGTGGTTAAGCTGCCTGTGAGAAGTGTTTACATGAGCCTGATGGATCCCACCTGGTGCTGGAGCTGGAGCCAGCAGAGATGCCCCCACCACCCCGGTGCCCCACAGCTGCTATTGCCTATGTGCCACCCCCACCACCACCTAATACTCCCAAAACTTCCCAGCCCCTATGTCACACCCCAGCCCCTATGTCACACCCCAGTCCCTATAACCATGGCTATCCAGCCAGGTGTACTGAACGAGGCCATGGGTACAGACTTCAGAGTCAGGCTGCCAGGCTTGCAAGGCCAACCCTGTTGGTGAATTAGCTGTGTTACTTTTGCTTATTGGCCTAGAAGCTTTGGGCCTATTTTCTAATCTACAAGAGTCTGGTTTAGATACAGCTTGGGTATGCACATCCACCATGTGCTCAGAACAGGATGGGCAATAGTGGGGTTTCAGTTAATATAGTTACATTTTTCATGAATGAGGTTTCATTGTGTGTTGGAGGATCCTATGGCCCTGGATGAAGGAATTTAACATCTTCTGACTCATCAGGGTAGCATACTAAATGCAGAACCCTGGCATGCAATTGACACATTTGCATGTCTCTGTGGTTGTGGCCCTGGTCCTGAAGATGTCACCTCTCAGAAAAGCCTGTGTCAGATAGGATGCTAGGATTGGGCAGCTCTGGCCCACCAGTCCTTGTGCCTGCAAACACTGCCTCAAACAAGTCTAGGGTCAAGCCTGGGTCTTTGACTTTGGCTTCATTCTGTGGGGTCCACTACTCAGGAAAGATCTCCTAGCTGTCTCCGTACTCCTGGTGCCCACAGAAGGGCACAAAGGACTTCAAGACCAAGGGCTGAGCAGCCCAGCCAATGGCAACTCCTCGCCCCTCTTACTCTCCACTCCTTCCTCATCCTCCCAGCTTCCCCTCTGGCCTGCCCTTGGCACACTCACTAAATCCCTGGAGTCCCTGCCAGTGAGAACTCCTTCTCAACCCCCACCAAGATCTCCAGGAAACCTGTCTTTGCTTGGCATGAAGAGGAGGGGCAGATGTGAGTTTCATTGGCATGGGGGGTGCTGACTTCCCCCTGGAGTGGAAAGAATTTCAAATACTTTCAGGCACTGTGTATCTTTATCTCAAACCAAGCAAATGAGCTAATAGTTCATCCATACCGGGGAGTACAAGCAACAGACAGGAGCAATGCAGTGTGGGTAAAGAGCTGAGCAGTCATCCCTGAGAAGTGCATATGCTACAGCTGAAGCCAGTCTCAGGCTGGAAACAATGGCCCAAATATTGCCAAAGTATCTGACAATTTGCTGGAGTGACCATTAGACACAGGGCAGGTCTTAGATCTTAGACTCTTGTGATACCAAGTTCCCAAGGGCCACAGACTCCTACCTCTGGGGTTGCCTTTCCCTCCAGCTACTCTGGGTCCCACCTGAGCATTCAAGGGGGCACTGATACTCGGGAGGACAGGGAGAGGAGCCAGGAGCAGAGGGTAGACTTTTAAATACCCTTGCTTGTTTCTACCATAATTTCCAGAATACTTTGGGTGTTGAATTGCTATAGCTCACAAGTTCACTTGGGAGGGCTCATTATACCACCCTGTGAAAAAGAGCAATGAACAGCTTTCAAGGCCCTAGGCGCTGGCGAGGTGAGGACAACCTTGCTGACTAGGGCAGAATCCCACTTCCTCTGCACCTCCTCCCACCTGCAGGGGCTAGACCTTCATTTACTCCATCACAAACGAAGGAGAAAGGATTACAGGGAAGCATGGCCCTGTGGAGTTAAGGACAGAGAATTTTAAAACTAATTTGGGAACTAAGTGCCTGGGTGTCCTGGAGACTGGCTTTTGCAGAGAGCTAAGGAGTTTGGGTCATCAAGGCTCTGAGGATGGGCCAGCACAGGGTGAAGAATTCTGGGGGGGGGGGGGGGGGCGGGCAGAGGCTGAGATGGCCAGAGATCACAAACTGAGGTCACATGGGTCAGGGAGGGGAGAACCTACAGGGTGGACCCACACTGAGGAAGGGGACTCAGCTGCAGGTGGAGCTGAAGCGGAAATTCAGCCTGAGCAGGGGGCTGGAAGAACTTTCACCTTTTTGCCTGCCACAACGTTATTAGGATGAATTGGTATTCCGTCAGATGTCAGATACAGACCCAAAAATGTAAACCATGTCGATGGCTTCTCATTAGCCAACACTACTCCCATCTCTAGGATCGGCAACCGGCCTAGGAATCGGAGGCCAAAAAGAGCCGAAGTATTTCGGGGGCAGGGGTGGAACAGAGTGCCTGTCGGACCTGTGGGCATCGCAGAGCTGTGCCAGGCTCCTCGGAGACTGTGCCCACCCCGCTGCCCTCAACCCCACGACGCGGAGAGAAGCTCTGCTCTGCTTGCCTGCACTGCTCATCATCCATTCATTCTCATATTCTCTCTCTCTCTCTCTCTCTCTCTCTCTCTCTCTCTCTCTCTCTCTCTCTCTCTCCCCTTCTCCTCTTCCCCCCCTTCCTCCCTCTCTGTGACGCCCTGACAGGTGCCAGGGGAGCGGATCCACTCCCCCCCCATACCCCCAAATGCGCAGGATCCGGTCTCCGGTGCCCTGTCCACCCTGACGTCCCTGGGTGGCCACAGCACTCCTCTCCCCTCCAGGCCATGGTGCAGCGCATCGGCCTTCTACTGCGTCAGGATGCGAGGGGGGGACCTGGTTTATACGAACCAGATTGGGTCGCGTGGGTCGGAGCTGGGTCGCAGCTAGGGTGCGTGGGTCGGGACTGGGTCACTGCTAAGGTGCGTGGGTCGCGTGGGTCAGGGCTAGGGACTCCAGATAGGGCTGGGTCGCAGCTGGGTTGCAGCTGGGTTGCAATGGGCAAGGCTGAGGTGAGTGAGTTGGGGCTGGGGACTTGAAGGCAGGACTGGGTCTCGTGGGTCAGGATTGGGTCACAGCTGGGTTACGGATAGGGTGCGTGGGGGCACGGCTGGGGCGGGAAGGTCGCGGCTGGAGACTCGGGGCGGGGTGCCCCGGGCTGATGTGCAGCGGGACGGGATGGGGTCGGGCTCTGCCCTGCCTCCCCAGCTCCGGCTGCGCCTAGACGCGGACCCAGAACCCCGGGGCGGACGGCACGGGCAGCAGGACTCACCTGGCGCAGCGGCCGTGGCGGGGCAGCCCGGAGGGGCGAGGGCGCGGCCACTGGGTCCCGCGTTGCGGTCGGCCCCGCGCTCCGCCCGCCGCCCAGTTGCTCAATGCCTTCTCGGCCGCCAGCGCCCCGCCCGGTGCATTGGTGCTGGGGCGGCCCGCGCGGGCCCCGCAGTCCGCCGCCCGGGCTCTGCGCCCCGCGCCCGGAGAGGGGCCGGTCCCCGGCTCGCACGAGGGAGGGAATCCCCCGGCGCCACCCCCGGCCGGCCCCCCTGCCCGATCCGTAAGAAAAAACGGACTGGAGCGCCGGGCCCGGGACTCCGTAGCCCCCTCCCGCACACCCCTGCTAGGGACGCGCCGTCTGCTGTGTGGCGAACGCCGCGAGCTCACGTCTCCTCTCCCCACCCCGCACCCGCTTTTCTTGGGTTAGGAGCAGGGACCCAGGATGCTTGCTAAGGCCTGTGCCCTCCATCAGAATCTTGGAAAGGGGGCAGATCTAGAATAGCAGGGCTTGTGATGGCCCGGCCACACCCTTCTTCCCCTCAGGGTCAAACCTTCAGAGCATTTGACGAGTTGGTAAGACCGGGGGAAGGAAAGTTTCCTATCAGATCCTCGGACTGGAATCAGTGTGGGCTATTCTACAACACACCCTCCAGTCCAGCCCCTGCTCTCTCATCCATAGCCTGTGTGGCCAGGAGTAAGTTACTTAACTTCTCTGAGCCTCCCGTTTTTTCATCTGTTTTGAGGGTTTCGTGAAATGAAGGATGCCCAATTCCGGACAGGAACTCGAAAAATGTTTGTGAGATGACAAAGTAGGAAAGGAAGGGTTCCAGACACCTGTAATGACCTACAAAAGGTTGAATTAAACCTGGAGGGAAGGAGGGAGGTATACGCCTGAGGGTGGCCAACAGCTGTGTTCCACCCTCACTTTAGACTGGATGGAGAGAAACTCAAACTGCAGTCTGCTCGGTTCCAGCGGAGAGGATGGGCTGACTGGGGGGTGGGGGTGAGTAATGAAGACAGGCTGTGGAATCTCCTTAGTGGAGGAGGGAGCCCTGACAGTCGAGCCAAGGGCACGGGGTCGCTGGGAGTGACGGGAGGGGATGGTGATGCCAAGGAACGAATGGCCCCTGGGGTGTCCGGATGGTCAAAAGACCAGGGAGGAGCAGGAGGGTGACTAGCCTGAGGAAGTGAAGGTGCTGGCTCTCCAATGCCCAGAGTCTGGGCTTATGCTCAGAAGCCTCCCCAAGTTCATAGAAGCTAATCCAGGACCCTGCAGCCCCTCCCAGAGGCCCTTCCCTCTCCCGCTGCCCCAGCCTCCTGTGTCCGATCAGCCCTTGGCTAAGGCTCTGCACCTAATCAAACAGCCTTAAATGCCGAAAACGCAATGTTTATTTTATTTTATTTTTTTACACACTTGCATAACTCCCTGACCAGCCACGCCAGGCGCTGGGCTTTTGTTTGGCTTTATTTTGTTGCAGAGAGAGCAAGAGAGAGAGAGAGAGAGAGAGAGAGAGAGAGAGAGAGAGAGAGAGAGAGAGAGAGAGAGAGAGAGAGAGAGAGAGAGAGAGAGAGAGAGAGAGAGAGAGAGACAGACTCAGCATTGGCCCCCCTAGAAGGCGAAGCTGTCAGTGCTGGGCATGGGCTCAGGTTTCTCGCCTGAGGAAGTCTGTGGGAGTTGAGCAGTCTGGTTGTGTTGCTCAAGGATGGGTGAGAAAGGGAGGAAGGCCCCTGGGTGGGAGGGATGGAGGTTAGAGCATGTGACCCAATGGAGGCATAGGGAAGAGATTTTCCTGTGCAATTAATATATTCTGCACACTAATTTGCAAGTGTATAATCTATGGCCTAATTTCCTAACTACAGATTTTTCTCTTTCCCTTTTCCCCACTTTTCTGCCCCTTTCTTTTACATTTATTTATTTATTTATTTATTTATTTATTTATTTAGTGTGTGGAGGGGTGCCCACAGACTCCTGGAGGCCAGATATCATATGCTTCCCGAGGGTATAACTCAGGTGCTCAGACTTGTCAGCAAGCCCAAGGCCATCTTGCTGGCTCCTTCTGACCCTCGCTTATCCGTGCGAATGCAGAGCCACTGAGATGTCAGGTAATCTGCTCAGAGATTCGCAGCCTATAAAGCAAGTGGCCTATAAAAAGGTTTAGAGTTTCCCTGATAAGGTTCTGCTGCTTCGACATGGACACCTGTGGATTCTTCTAGAAGCATCTTCTTCCCCTAAACTTCTCAGCTTCAGAATGTCAGCCACATCTGTGGAACATCACCCATCTTTGCCCACCCTTGGCTGTGCCTGAGCTCCTAACAGACAAGACTTGTGTCTTACTCACCCTGTGATCTCAGCACCATAGACAGACCCAGTGGCTATTTGATGGCCCAGGGTTGTCATGGCAGCCAGAATGGTCCATGCCTCTGTGGTTCTGCAGGCTTAGTCAGGTGATGCTCAGATCCTATGGCTCCTTCTCCAAACCTAAAACATCATTGAATCAGCAAACCAACTCTGTGGCACTACTGCACATTAGCAAATGTCCCCATACTTCATGCCCGTCACTTTCTTCCTAGCAGGGACTACCTCAGCACCGGCACCGACAAGACAGCTTAGGAACAGAATGGTTTCTTGTCTCTCCTGCCAGGAAACGTTGACATAAGAATGGTGCAGAAGCTCAGTGACCCTGTCTGTCCTGTAGCTCCCTTGCCAAAAGCCACTATGGTCTCCCCTAGAGGCCCTGTGCCTTCATAAATACCTCTCCCCACAGTCTCCACCTTTGCAGGCAGAGTCTGGAAAGCCTATTCACCCTCCTTCCCCAGGATGTACCTCAGCTCTCCTTTCCTCCCTCTTCTCAGGACATTCTTATACTGTCCTGAATTCCTTGCCAGGCTCAAGGAACATGGGGATACCTGTCTGAAACAGCTCTTTGTGTCAGACTTAGGTATCTCCTTCATGGATATCCATTCTCCCTTCTCCACCCCTTGGCTCTTCTGGAATGTTCTACACAATGTGGATATCCTCGACCCTGCCACTTCTACTTGCCTATGGCCATGACCATGCCTCTTAGCCTCACTCAAAAGATTCCTTCCCTGAACTACATACTGTAAGATCCCCAGCCCCCTCCTCCATTCCTAGTTCCTCACACCATCCTTGATTGATTGTTCTCTACCTTAGTTTTTGGGACTGGGTCTCCCACTGAACCTAGACAGTCTGGCCAGTGAGCCCCTAAGACCTGCTGTCTCCACTCTCCCGGAGTTGGTTTATAGGCACCTGCTGTCACACACAGTTTTTTAATGAATGATGGTTTTCCAAACTCCCGTCTATGTCCAGGAAGCACTTTACCCACTGGGTTGTGTTCCAGGCTGTGTTTTTGGTTCTTTTTGAGGCAGAGACTGTATCTCAGGCTGGCCTTGAATTCATGGCTATCCTTCTGCCTCAGTTTCCCAAGTGCTGTGATGACAGGAATCCACCGTTATACCTGCCTGATGCTCCTCACTGTGGATGATGCATGTCTATGCTGGCCTTACCTGGGCATCTCAGCAGCCTGCAGCTCCTAGCCAGCCTGAGCATGTGCACCGTGCTGGGGGCAGGGTTGGGGGAGAGGTGGCTACAGGCTTCTCCTCTTCAGCCTCTCAACACTTGGGACTCCTTGAGACAACAGAGACTCTGGGGCTGACGCTCCACCTAGGATCCAAATGGCTAGTGATTTTCCCTCCCACTTGGAATCCTCCTGACCCAGTCTCCAGAGTCCTGGCATATGCCACCTTAGCCAGCCTGAGCAGATCAGTTTTCCTGTGGCTTGGTGCTCACTAGATGCTGCCTGCATCCCTTGGCTCGTGGTCCCGTTCTTCTGTCCTTCTGCTCTCTCTTCTGTCACATCTCCTTTTCTGACTTGGACCCTCCAGCGGTTTTATTTTATTTTATTTGTTTTGTTTTGTTTTTAAATAAGAACCCCTATGATGACCCTGGGCGAAGCTAGAAGATCTAAGACACACTTCCCACCAGCGAGATTCTTAATGAGAGCTGGGAGATCCTCTTGCCATGGAGAGGAACATGCTTGCAGGCTTTGGGGATTTGGATAGAGATGCTGTACAGCGCTGCCTCCCAGATCCTTCCTGTGGATCCAGCCGCACTTGGAATTGAAGCCAAGGTTCCCACCTGGTTCACAAACCCTCTGAGGCCTGCCTCTGCTTGCCCACCCTGTTCTCCCTGGCTATCTCTTGACCACAACAAAACCAATGCTGCCTGATGGAAGTTCTCCTTCTCTTCCTCCTCCTCCTCTTCTTCCTTCATCCCCTCCTCTTCCTGCTTCTCCTCTCCTTCCTCTTCCTCCCTCTCTTTTTTCCTTAAGATGTAGTCCAGGCTGGCCTGGAACTCTATGAAGCCAAAGATAACCTTGAATTTCTGTTCCTCCTGCTTCCACCTCCCAAGAGCTCCACTTCTTTGTGCTGGCAGTGGACACTTGTGTGTGCTCAGCGATGACTCTACGATCTGAGTCCTGTTCCCATCCATTCAAGGCTTTCTTCTACTTTGATTTTTCTCCCAGCTTTGTACCCAGCCTACTCTGTGACATGCTCCCCACCTCCTCAGAGGTTCTTCCTTCCATCTCTAGTATTGCTAGCAGACTCTTTTGTGTTCCTTCCCAGAGTACTTCATCCCAGATGTTGATATTTTCTTGCATTTTGTTTAGTTTGCCAACCCTGAGGACCCCAGAGCTTTGCTACATGTGAAGCAAGCACTTGTTATGTTTTGTTCCTTGTCTGCCTCCCCTTTAAGAATGTGGGCATCTTCACAGTGGAGTTGGCCTGGCACTCCATCACTGGAACTCAGGGTTTGCTCTATGTGTCAACTGCCTCAATGAGCCTCAGTTTCCCCGCTTTGTCTAGTGGTTTTAGCGACATCCTTTGTCTAATAAGGTTAGTTTTGAGAACAACAAGGTAATAATGGCTATGATTAGATAATGGCTGCAAAAGAGACGTCCACTGTTGTACCAGGTCTTTTAAGACAACTTGCTAATGTTTTGGTTCAAGGTCACTGGATGACAAGGAACAGAAGCACTCTTGAGCTGGGTCAAGGGGAAGGAGGTCTGTTGGAGACTGTGGTGGGTAAAGCACCCAAGGGGGTGAGGTGTGTATGGGGGGCATCTGCTTCCCTGCATCATAAGACTCTTCATTCTTCATCTGTCTCCTGCAGGGGTTCATAGTCCCTCCTCCCACATCTCTCCCTGTGCCTGGTCTTTCTCTATGAAGACTACCTACTTCTATTTGCACATGGCCACTCAGAGCCTCAAATAGCCTCGATACTCTATGACCAGTGGCCGGGCTGTTGGAGATCTACTGTCACAGGGGTCCTGAGATCCGTTCCAGAAAAGGATAGTTCAAGGTCCTGGGTGACCTGTCTTGTTAATCTCTGATAAATCACCTGGAAGCAAGTTGGTAAGATCTCAGGGTGTGAGTGGCTGTCTGGGCACATGCCTTCCTTCAGAAGGGATAGCAAATAAGGACAGTTCCAGAGTGGTGGAGCTGGCAAGGTCACCTAAGCATGTTCTCTGTCTTTCCCTGGAACTTCAGTATGCGTCTGCTCTCTGGCAGACATATTAGCATGTCTCTGGTGTGTTTTGCTTTGTTTTTGACACAGTCTTACTGTGTAGCTTGGGCTGACCTGAAGCTTACTATGTAAACTACACTGGTCCCAAACACAGAGATTCACCTACCCCTGGCTCTTGAGCGCTGGGATTAAAGGTATGAGCCACCATGCCCAGTTCCAGGGTGGTTGTGGTCTTCACACCAGTCAGAACTTTAGTTGTGCGCATACATTTGGGACGGCAGGATCAGCCTGATGTGGGCATTGCTTTAGAATGGACACAGACAGTACAAAGCACACATAGGCACTCTATGATCAATAGCTATGGTTGACTAGACTCCAGCAGTGTGCCAGGAAAATAGAGAGAGTGAGATGCAGCTCCTGGTTTTAAGAACCCAGTTTTCCTTGATAGGCCTTGGTCACTCATTATAATCGCTTTTCAAATGTATTAAGAAATGATGCTAAGACTGGAGCGATGGTTCAGTGGTGAGGAACACTTGCTTGAGGACCCCAGCAGCCACATTAAAAGCTAAGCGTACTTTTGTACCATTAACCCTGGCTCTGTGAGTGTGGAGACAGGAGAGTGTGCTGGCACCAGTCTGCTGAAAGGTGGTAAGTTCCAGATTCAGTGAGAGACTATGTCTCAAGGGAATAAGGCAGGGACAGTGATAGAGCAGGATCATCTGACATCCTCCACATGCACATGGGTATGGGCACCTGGACACACATCTGCATATATCAAACATATGTGCATATGTCATATACACATGCGTGCATAATATTAAATATTATTTGTTGAGTGAATTTTCTGAGGAGTCTCTTCCTTTCTTTTTTTCCTTTTTCTTTCTTTCTTTCTTTCTTTCTTTTTTGTTTCTTTTGTTTTTGTTTTTGAGACAGGGTCTCACTGTGTAGTAGCCCTGGCAGGCCTGTAACTTGCTATATAGAACAGGAGGTTGGGCTCACATACATAGAGATTCACCTGCTTCAGCCTCCTGAGTTCTGGGATTAAAGGTGTGTGCCACCACACCCAGCCCAGAGGAATCTATTTCTATTCACTCCATAGAAGACAACAGCAAACCAAAGAACATTCCATCCGACTCCAGCATGGTGGACTAGTGAGTGTATTGAGGTCACTTACAGGAACATAGGTGACTGGGGCAGCTGTGTCCCTGAAGCCATCTCTGCACAGCTAGTAGGCATGTCCACTGAAGAGGGTCCTCTTCCTCAGCAGTGGTTTACGGCTAGAGATCCTGGGTGGGGGGCACCCATGGGCCTCTGAGTCCTGTAAGCTTCTAATGAGTTCCATGAGCCTCTTCCCATGTCTCCCTCTCTAGGACAAATGTTGCAATCTCGAGGACATAGCTAGAAGACAATATTTTGATTGTACATTTATGGGATACAGTGTGATTATTTGATACATATAAATACAAATAAAACATAAAAAATATATTATGATTTAAATAACTTTAAAAAATCTCTTGCCTAGTAACTCCCCTCTGGCAATACATAATTAATGGTTAATTATATCTCGTAACATTAATTCCATATGACTATACGTTCTATACAATTATGTAATTATATGTAACTAGTTTCCAATTACAAGAGCAATTTATGAGTCTTTAGCAAACACACAGGAGAGGGAGAATTCCTGTTAGCCCCCTACTGTGGGAGAACCATCCCTCTTAGGCTGCTTCACAGCAGTTGTCACGTGGAGCGGTCTGTCTCACATGCTGTTTTATGAGTGTTTGTCATGCCAGTTCAGACCCTTGGTTTGCAGTTCTAATGGATTCTCTGGGTGAGGTGCTGGAAGGTGATTGTGTTGACATTTATTGCCAGGATTCCCATTGCTAGAAGAGCCAGCGGCTTCCCCTCAGAGAGAAACGATGTGAGGAACACATAGTTACTCAGAACAAGCTGTTCTGTATGGTACCTGCTTCAGTCCTGACCTTTCACACCTGCCCTCGCCCTCCCATCCATCAGACATTGTGGCATGGATACTATTCTCCTTATGCAGACAAGGAGACCCAGAGGATCGGTCCAGCAGCCTCCCTGAGAGTGGCGCGGTTGGTCACCCATCCAAGACTCTGGGGACTTCTTGCTTTGTAGCCACATTTTTTAAGGCTCCTGGATTCTCTCAGCTCTGGAGAACAATGGGAGGCATCCCACAGGAGCCTGGTCAGGAGGGCCTGATGAACAAAGACTGAGCTGAGCGGCAAGGTTGCCCACATGGGGGTATTCTCATTAGAGGGAAGAAAAAAAAAACTGTGCTCACTAAATCGACAGAGCTGTGGTCCTGGCTTCAATTTGCATGTCTCTGATTATAGAGTAGACTCATTGATGCTACCCAGTCATCTGTTCTTTCCTGTGGATTTTGTAATTAACCTACTGGGCTCTGTGTGGTTCCTCCCTGACTCAAGTTGAGTACCGGTGTTAGAAAGGGTGTTAATTATTTGTTGGTCGTATTCATTTCTACTGTCTCCCCCTGCCTGTCATTTTCTGTGTACCTCAGACCACATTATTTGGCACACAAAGTGCTTGTGTATGTATCCATTGCCCTGGGTAACTGTGAGTCTTAGAACATCAGCAGCCAAATTGGATTGTCTTATGGATCTGTGGCAGGGGCCTGAGCACACGCAGCTTTCCAATTAATTTTCTTTAGGGCCATGCAACAAATAATGGTCTTCGTATGTACACTCTCTTCTTCCTTCTTAGACTAAGTGAATTTTATTTATATTATTGCATATGTGTGTGCGTGCAGGTACCACGAGGTCAGAAAAGAACTCTGTGGAGCTGGCTCTCTCCTACATTTATGCGGGATCAGTTTTGAACTCAAGTCAACAGGCTTGCCAGGTAAAATAACCTGCTGAGCCATCCTATCCAATTCTGCTTCTAGTGTTTCCTCAATCTGACAGTGCAGGAAAGCTCTGTCAGGGACTCTTTCTCACTGGGTTGGTCTCATGGCCACGGTTGAATGTTCTTTTTCCTAGTGTCTTGGGAAAGAGAGAGACAGACACACAGAGAAAGACAGAGAAAAGGTGAATTGCATGACAGTGGGAGGATAAAGCATGGAATGGGGCGGGGCTTGGAAGTGCTGACCACACCTGAGGAGGCGGGGCTTGGAGGTCCTGACCGAACCCGGGAAGCCTTGAATACTACTAAGCCAGAGAGCCAGACTCCATTCTGCAAAATGAAGACAGTTCAGCTTCCCCACTGAATCTTTGCTTCTCTCAGAAACTAAGGACCAACTGTTTTCATCTGTAAGGCTCACAGTTAGGACACCAACACTGTGGGTACAGGAGGTGGCCAAGGGACAAGGACCTCTAGAAGCACCCCATTAGCTCTTGGTCATCTCCCAGAGAAGAGAACCAGATTTTAAGTCAAACTGACTTTCCCAGGGTTACAATGCAACACAAGGCTTCAAATTCAGCATCGGGCCGAGTGTGGTGATGCACTCCTGACGTCCTAGCATCTGAGAGGTAGAGAGGATCAGGAGTTCGAGTTCATCCTCCACCACACAGAAAGACTGGATACCTGCCAGGGCTACATGGTTGTCTCAAAACAAACGAACGAACAAAAACCAAAACAACATAAAAAAAAAATCCAAACTTGTTTCCGGTTCTCAGCTTCAGCCCCAGCCCCTCTCAACTCAGTGTGACCATGAGGTGTGGACCAAAGTCGTCCTTCATTGGCTCACTTCTGCCATTTGCCCGACTGTGTTTGATTCAGTCATTTCTCCAGTTCACGTTTTTTTTTTCTTTTCTTTTCTTTTCTTCTCTTTTCGTTTTTCAAGACAGGGTTTCTCTGTGTAGCCCTGGCTGTCTTGGAACTTACTCTGTAGACCAGGCTGGCCTCGAACTCAGAAATCCGCATGCTTCTGTCTCCCAAGTGCTGGGACTAAAGGAGTGCGCCACCACCGCCAGCTCAATTCACGTTTCTTAAGTGAGTATTATGCTGTTGCCCCCTGTAGTCAAGAATTCTGAGCATCCATGGGTTGAACAAGTCAGAGATTGAAAATGCTTGGAAAAGCTTCCATTGGAATTGATTGACTCTGTGTGTGCTTTTAGCCTCTTCTTCTACTGCCTAAAAATAAAACCTGCTGTGCATCAGAGAATAGTCTTGAATTCCTGACTCTGAGTTTGAGTCTACAGCCTGGTCTACAGAATATTCCAGGACAGCCAGGGCTACTCAGAGAAACCCTGTCTCAATGCCTCCATACTCTTCAAAAAGATGAAAGGCAACAGAAGAAGACACCCAATGTAGTCACCTTCCTCTGGCTGGTCTACCTGCACACACATACACACACACACACACACACACACACACACACACACACACACAAACACCAAAAAAAACCAAACAAACAAATAACAACAACAACAAAACCCCAAACCTATTGGCAGAATTGGTTTCTGCCCTGGTAGCCCCCAGGGAAGAGAGACAAGCAATTGGCAGCCTGGACTGTGGCTAGAGGATGCTCTATTTGAGAGGAATAAGAGCCTACAAGTCTATAATAAGAGTCTATAAGAGTCTGAGCTGAGGTGGACAGGTGACCAACACTTTCAGAGAAGTGACTGTCAGCTGAGATGAGACATCACAAGGGCCCAGGGCAGATGAGAGGGAAAGCCCGTGTGGGGGGCAAGAACAGTGGGAGGTCTTCAGACCATAGCAAGTCATCATTAGAGTCCCTCGAACTGCAGTTCTCAACCTGTGGGTCGTGACCCCATTAGGAGTCAAACATCAGATATCCCGCCTATCAGCTGTTTACACTAGGATTCCTAACCATAGCAAAATTACAGTGTGAAGTAGCAACAAAATAATTTTATGGTCGGGGGGGGGGGTCACCACAACACAAGAAACTGTATTAAAGGGTCACAGCATTAGGGAGGTTGAGAACGTCTGGTTTAGAAAGAGGAGGAAGGGCAGGGGGAGGACCAGGAGAAGAAGGGGGAGGAGATGATGTGGTGTGCAGCAATAGACAATGCCAGGAAGTCAGGGTGCTTATGGGGGCCTTGAGTAGCCTATGGCGTTTCCAATCCAGCAGTGGGGATGTTGCATGGATGGATCTCTGGGAGAAGCCTGTCACTCTCACTGTAGAAGGCATGGGGTTGCATGGAGGCCAGGGGGCAAGCAAGACACAGGTGCCAGGAAGCCAAGAGGAGGGCTTGGTCCCATCTTCTGGAGACAGCAGCTAGAGCTGCTCAGAGTGCCTGAGCTTTCTTTCATTCCAGCCCCTTCTCTTTGCCAGCCTTCCCCAGAGGAGTTACACAGGGGCTGGCTGGACAGTTAATGAGGTTCAGGCGCTTGTAGCCCTTGACTCTGGGGAGGGGACCAGCGAGGTTGATCCCCACCCCCACCCAAGGAAGCAAACCCTGTGCCTGTTGAGGTCAGTCTTCCCTAGTAGAGTTCAGGAAAGGAGCTCAGGTTCAAAGACAGGGGTGTGGGGGAGGGTCAGGATGGGCTGAGGAGGTAGGAGTCAGATGGGGCTCCTAGGAGGAGACTCAACAGTGTCTTCATGTATGAGTCTACGGTTACTGCTACCCATAGGAGAGTCTGTGTTGATGTGTGTGTGTGTGTGTGTGTGTGTGTGTGTGTGTGTGTGCGTGTGTGTGCTTGCCTCATCAGTGAGTATGTGCACATGCTTTCTGAAGGAGTCTGTCTTCTCATTTAATCCTAAGTCTACTGCATCCCTCCTGGGTTAAAATTTCAGACTGACCTCTAAGAAACATTTAACTCCAAGCCACTCCTGGGCTCACCCAGCTTGCCCCCCCTCCAATCCCCATACCACACTGAAAGCTGTCTTCTTCCAGACATTTTGCCCAGCCTTACTAGGGCCCTGGCTTGTTAGTGAAGAGGCAGATCAGGGTCCCGGAAGCAGCAGCAAGTGAATTTCACACACAAACACACATGCATTCAACATGAGCACTAACTAAGATGTGTGCACACATGTGAACACCAGGCATGAGTGTGAACATGCACATGCACGCGTGTGCACACACACACACACACACACACACACACACACACACATACACTTATGCTCCTGAGCACCAGCCTGAGAGACACAGAAAGCTCCAACCAGGGCACTGTGTAGCCCAAAATGTAACCTAGACCCTGGATCCCATGTCCAGTCCATCTTTGAGACTGTCAGGATAAATAATTTCTGGGTCTGATGGAGAAGCAGATTTGCAAATGGAGGGTGTACATGAGAGCCCTTGTGGGTAAACTGAGGCACAAGGACACAGCAGACTGTCTATGTGTGAGCATGAGCCATTCATGCAAGGCATTAAACATACCCTACACACACACACACACACACACAGAGGATATGGTCATCTTGATCTGCTCAGAAGCACAATAGAAGCACAGCTCTACAGAGTACGGGGGGGGGGGGGCTAGCTCCAGCTTTATGCCCTTGAACAAATCACTTAATTTCTCTGAGCCTCGGAAGTTCATGTAGAATGTAGAGCAGGCTGGCCTCAAACTCGCAAAGGTCTGCCTGCCTCTGGACCCTGTGTGCTGAGATTAAAGGCGTGCACCACTATGTCCCTCTTTCAGCATGTATAATTGGGTTACAGCAGTAGACCAGACAGAAAAACCTCTGCCCCTGTGGAGCTTGCATTTTGCACTTATTTATTTCATGGCTCTGGGCACGCACTGGTGGCCATCAGAGGAATCAGGAACTTGTAGGAGTCAGTTTTCTCCTTGCACTATGTGAGTCCTGGATAGCAAAAGAGCTGTCAGACTTGGCTGGAAGCACCTTTCCCTGAGGAGCCATCTTGTCTGCCAAAGAGTTTGCCTTCTCGCATATCCACAGGGAGGAGCTCAGTAAAAGCTTAATGCTTACCCTCCTTCCTGATAGGCTCTTCCCAGGTGAGAAGCCAGAAAGAAGTCTGTTTCCTCTCTTCCCCACAAGGCCCTACTTCCCCTCTGCTACAGTCCCAATACCTCACAGAACTCTCAGGTGCATCCCTTCTGGAAGGGAGTGGGTGCCCAGCTACAAACACAGGAGCTGTATAACAGTGGGAAGTTTAGTGATAGGAAGAGCTGCCCCTGGCTCTGGGGGTGGAGAGAGGTTTGTGTCCTGGAGGATGCCCATACTCCTTCCCTTTCAGACATGGAGGCCACAGGGCAGTGCTTGCTGAGTGCTGAGTGGGCAGATTCTCCAGGTCCAGCCTTTCCTGGAATGGGGACAAGTCACCTGCTCTCCCCACTGCTTTAGGTTCTGGGTTGGGGAGCAAGGACTCCAGACTAATAAGGAGAAATGGAGAAAAGCATGGGGACATGGGAACTCTTCTCCTTGCTCTCCAACTAGCAGAACTGGGCATCACAGCTGTCATCAAAGCTTTGGTGGCCCAGGGGACCCCGTGAAGGAGTTAGCTGAGCCCACCCAGATCACCCCATGCTAGAGAAGTCCGAAGGTAGGCTGGATGAGCCACTGTGGAAGCTTAGTGCTTGGTGGGAGCCAGGGAGCTAGGAAGCCATGAAATTGATGCTCTTCCTTCCTGTCCATGCCCAGATCTGGAGGCTGAGACTGGTGGACAGAGGTTGCCAATCAATAAGCTCTCCTAACAGTCATCCGGCTACTCCCCTGAAAGCCTCCACTTCCTTCCAGAGCTTTTATTTGGAGCAAATTCCTTCAGATACAGGGTAACAACAATAGACACTGCAGACTGTGGACGCTGCGCTCCCAGTCTCCTCCACCTCTCCAGGCTTCAGTCAGGTCTTCCAGCGTGAAGGTGTGGGCAAGCAGAGGGGCGAGCCCAAGTGTGCACCGTGGCAGCATGTGCAGGTGTGAGCATGAGGATGCACGAATGCCAGAGAGTGTTGTGGGCTTGCCTCTCTGTGAGTGTGTGCTTCTAGACACAGGACATCGGGCAGCTGTGTCTCTATGCTATGTGTGAGGTTAGAAGAATCACAGGAGATCAATGTCCCTAGGCACTCTGGAGCCATTCTAGTCCTCTCCATGGGGGCAAATTTGTGCAATGGTATACATCTGTGCAGAGACCAGCCGCACATTACCAGGCCAGGCACCACCACACAAGGTCTTATATTTTTGGTTGTGAGCCTAGCCTTTAATGGCTGAGCCATCTCTCCAACCCACACAAGGTCTTAAATGATAAAACAGATCCATGAAGTAGGAGAGGTGATGACCCTCCTGGATGTAGCATCCAGGCTGGACCTAGAACTCTATGTAACATCCTCTGGCACTGTGATTCTACACGAGCAACCCAGGGAGGGTTATGCATGGGGCTCAGGGACAGGTGTAGGAATACATGGGCAGAGGGTGTGGGCAAGCTGACTGTGGCTTATATGCCCTGGGGTGGTGGGCTCAGCAGAAGCAGGAAAGGTGGGTGCGTGGACTGGAACCTGAGGGCATGGGCATCTGCAGTACGTGGGAGAGGCGGAGGAGGGGAGGTAGGAGCCAGTGCATGTGAGAGAGGCTGTGTGAAGTGTAGAGACTTTTTCCTTGTTTCTTTCTCTTCTGACTTCAACCAGGAACAGATGTGCGAGGGGGCTGACGAATTGGAAACATCTGTAACAACTGTCCGAGCTGAAGTGTAATAAATAGGCCTTTCATCACATTCCCTGTAAGGGGGTCGCTGGGGACAGGCTCAGGGGAACCCTGAAAGGGTTTGGCAGTGGATAGCCGCCTGAGGATGGGTGAGGAGAAAGACAGACAGACTGGCCTCTGAAAGTATAAAGACAGAGTGGCTCCCGGCCTCTCCCAGCAGGCACAAGCCTCAGTTTTCCTGACTGTGCAGTAGGTTTAGTGTTCCTCTAAGGTCTGAGACTGGACACCCAAGGAATAGGCAGTTTTGGCTGATATAGGCAGATAGTTGGCCAGACCATGGGACTCAAAATAAACCATGCCCCTGCCCGTTGGCCATGCCTCCTCCTGAGCCAGGCCTCAGCACTCCTGCAATGGTGGGTCTTCGCCCCTGGAGCTTACAGGAATCAAGTTTTCTGAAGAGAAGCACATGGCCCTTGCAGCTAGGATACTGGGTAGATAGGAGCTGGTAGAGACCTGGAGATTGGAATTCACCAGTGTGGACAAGAGTGTGCTGGGAGCCTTACCTCACACTTCATCGCGGCCTATCTCAGACCCACACACAAACCAAAGAACTCCCTGGGGGATGAGGAGCCAGAGAACTAGCAATAGTCTAACAGAGCACCCAGGGAGCACTCAGGAGAGTGTAACCGTGACTCCAGTGAGCTGGGTCTTCTACGACAGGTTCTCCCTAGGCGAGATGTGAGAGGAGTCAGCCCTGCCTCTGTAAGCTCAGGAGGGTCAAGGATCTTCTAGAAATTTGGGGTGCAGAGATTTTTATCTCCTAGATTTCAGGAGCTGCACCCCAGAGAGGAAGATCTCAAGAGTCTGTCCCAGCCTGCTGGCTTTGCCTGGGTCTTTGCTTAGTGCAGCAAAAACGCAGTCCCCTGAGACTCCCGAAGCCAGAAAAGAGACAAAGAGTCTTGTTTGCCACTGACCGATAGCCCTGTGATCCAGGTCACCTAAGCAAGTGGCTGTGCAAAGTGGGTGTAGGTTACCCACACCTCACATCATTGCTATAAAGATGCCATGTGTGTGTGTGTGTGTGTGTGTGTGTGTGTGTGTGTGTGCATGTGCAAGTGTGTGTGCATTCGTGCAAGCATGAAGACCTGAATTTGTATTTTCAGAACCCACATAAAAGCCAGGGTCAGTAGCCCAGAACTATAACCTCAACGCTGGGAGGGAAGAGATGGAGGGATACCCGGATGTTGATGACCAGCTAGTCTAGCTGACTAGCAGTTATCTCCAGGTTCAGTGTGAGGACCCTGACAGAAAAAAAATAAGAGATAGCAACCAAGGAAGATGTTCGGTGTCAGCCTCCATGTGTACATTCACTTACATTCACCCACATTCACATACACACGTACACACTCATACACATGCCCACACGAAGATGTGGTCATGCCTTGGAATTCAAGTTGAACCACAGAGACTAAGTAAATAACCAACACTGAATTCTGCAACTGTAGCTAAGGCCTTGGTCTGCCCCACCCAGACCTGACTCTGAGTCCATCACGGGGTCCCCAGGCCTTTGTGCTTGCTGTCCCTCTGTCTGGAATATTCTCTTCCCCAGCTTTCCTTGGCTGGTTTTGCATATCCTCAGGTTCCTGTCATCTAAGGCCCTTCCCTAAGCCACTGCCCAGGCTACTGTCCCTTGCTTGTGCTCTGCTAACAACCCACAACCCTTTCTTTCCTCTTACAAAGGTCATCACATGCAGATATCTGTATTCCTGTACACACATATGCAGCCAAGTGCAGCCACTCTTTGCAAGTGTGACACATGTCAATATGTACATGCATACACACTGATACATCTGTGGCCAGCCACTCCACATGGCCCTAGAACTCTATGCAACATCCTCAGGCACTGTGTAGATGGTGACCACTCCGTCCTGGATGACACCCACTCCATCGATGGCCTCCAAGACTTTGAACTCACCGAGAGCAGACATAGCCCTCTTCCTCTTCTCAGGCGATGGTTGCCACACCTGTCTGTGTCTGGCGAGGGCCTCTTAACTCTTTTAGCTCACATGTGGCATTTGTTTGTGCAAGGTGTGTTTTGAGAGCTTTACACTTCATAGCTCAATCAACCCTAACCACCATTCAAGGAAGAGCCTGTCAGTTGTATTTGGAAAAAAAAAAAAAAAGATAAATGATGGGCAAATGGATGAATGGATGGATGAATCCCACTGCCTAGTGAAGGTGACGACAGATCTTTGTTACTATGGAGATATGCCCCAGCAGCCTCGGGAGCCTCGGGAGAAAGCTCTGCCTTGGAAGGAATGACAGGCAGGTTAACTGAGCCCGTGGAACTTAAAGTCAGGCCTCAGACTCCTGTGCAGGCAGGGCCTGTTCTATTCAGTTTCAGTTGATTTCCCAGGACCACAGGCTCTGGGTCAGAGACTCGGGACTGAGCCGCTCCAGCTCCTATCCTGGGCCTCCTCTCTCTTCTACCCTTCAAATCCCAGGACAGGTCCCATGCTGGTGAGATTTTAGCCTAGGGGCTCAGATCAGCCTTTCTGGGGTTTTCTTGGACTCCCTCTTTCTGCTGAGGACATCGTGGGGACAAAGCACTTGGGCCCCTTGCCCCTCCTTCTTTTGTTTAAGCAAGCAAACCAACCAAATGTTCCCAGCTTGGACAGGGTGAGGCGTCCTCCCTAATCCAAACCAATGTGTCCCTCTGGCAAGAACCACCAGTGCACCTCCTGACTCTCCACTCTCCATAGGCCTCGCATTGACAGCCCCAGGCTCCAGCAGCATCTTGTGGTGTGGAGTCATCCGTGGTGAAGTCCAAAGATCAGATCACAAGGTTCACCTGATGGACCCCAATGTCAAGAGGATTCATAGAAAACAGGACCGGACTCCATTTGTCCTGGGTGATGATGGATGAGTGGTGTTCACAGCAGCTGGGGGGATGCAGGGACAGGACAGGACAGGATAGGATAGGATAGGATAGGATAGGATAGGTCAGGACAGACAGGTGAACTTTTAAGATCCCTTTTAGGGAGTGAACTCCAACATTCTCCACCTGTGACCCTGCCCTGGAACGAGAAGACACCTATGACTGCAGTAGTGAGGCTGGCCACACATCCGTGTGGATGCGAGCACACACTGATACATGTAGTACTTGCAGAGGGTGGTTGTACTTGTTTGTACATATGCGCGTTTATCAGGAATTCAGACGTCTTCATGTCTGATTGGGAGTTTTGTTTGTTCGTTTGTTTAGAGACAAGGCGTCAAGTAGCCCAGGCTAGCCTTGTACTATTGTTCCTCCTTACTCATGTCCTGAGTACAGGGATTACACCATACCCAGTTTGGAGGAGTACATTTGTGAGTGTGTGTGTGTGTGTGTGTGTGTGTGTGTGTGTGTGTGTGTGTAACTAATGCCAGGAGCTCACATGGGTCTCTGTGTGCCCATGTGGCTATGGCAGGCATGCTTGTGGGAGATAGCAAGTGATGGGGCGCACCTAAGACCCTGTAGTCACCCTGAGCAGCCTAGGCCTCCTCTGTCTCGTGGAGGCTTGGCTGAGACTCTCAGAGAGGATTTGAGAAGGCAGCATCCCAGCCCTTCGCAGTCACCCAGACAGCCCCACTGGGTGGGGAGGAAACTGGAGCCTTCAGAGGCTCCTGTGGGCCTAACTCAGTTACACACTCATTATGCAGCCTCTTTGCTGTGAGCCTGTGGCTGCTGGGTCGGGCGGGATGCAGCATGTGCCCCTCAATCCCAGACCCTCGGTGCCTGTGGTTTCCTCCTGTTGGGTGTGTTCCATCCTGAGGCTCTCCAATCCCCAAGAGCCTTAGTGTGAGCAAAGACTCATCTCGCCTTCAATGAGCCCTGATCAGACAGAGGCACCTAGAGGAGCTTAAGAATAGGTGGTTAGTCTGCCCCAGGAATGAGATCAAAACAGCAGAGCCTGTGGTATCGGGCCCTGCCCCTTCCTCTGCCAAACTTTCTCTGGAAGCCTGGTCCTTAAAGCTTCACTCCAAGTTGGTAGTGGGTGAAGGCTGGGGGCACAGCTGCCTGCACTGTGCCAAGAGCCGCCCGAGGGAGGAGAGGCTGACTGATCTTCCCCATGCGCAGTTACTTACACCCCCCCCATCCCAACTTCACAATTAGACTTGCGGTTTGCAAAATCCAACGCCAGCTTAATGCGAAGCATATTGTCTCCCAGGAGAAGCTGGAGGGGAGCAGAGGGCACCACGCCTCCCTAGGGAGGGCCTCTGAGCCCATCAGAGCCTGGGGAAGAAGGCCAGCGGCCCCTCTGCCCTTCCTACCCCCAGCCTCCCTTCCCTACAACAGGGTCCCCAGGCTTTGCCTTCCCTCCTGGCAGGGGTGGGATGGGGGGGTCATTTGGGAGCCAGATGTGCAACTGCAGCCTCAGGAAGGGAGGGGAGCTGAGGGAGAAAGAGGAAGAATGGCTTTTGGAATCTTAACAGATGGAGACGCAAGAAGGCACGTGAGCTCTTCTGCTTGCACAGGAACATCGGGATTCTGAGCGAGTTGCTGAGCCTTTCTGAGTCTCCATACTGAGTCTTCATGCCGTCACTCTTACACCTGAAGGAGCCCACAGAAGTATAACAGGGCACCCATGCCAGCCCTGTACATAGTAAATGCACCACACGAGGAGGCTCTGTGGGATGTCAGGGAAGGGAAAATTCACTGGCGCTTCTGAGCTAATGCCAGAGCGGGACAGCAGAACTGTAAGCCCTAGCCGGAGCTGATGCTGGAAGAAGAAAGTCTGTGGGACCCTCAGGTTTCCCCTCATGCTCCCTAAACCCCAGGGCAGGCCTTGTTAAATCTCACCCTCCTCTCTTACTCTGGGTGGAAGCTGCAAGGCTAAGGCCATGTTCTGGGCTTCCTTCCCTGCTCTCCATTTACTGCGTGTGAGCTCCACTAACCATCTACCTCCCTGCCCTTCTCAACTCCTTTGTAGGATCCTCAGAGAAGATAACGATGCCACCCACTCCAGAGCTGTGGTGTGAGCAGCCTATGGCTGCCAAATACTTCCAACTATGCCAGGCACCTGTGTGCCCCCAAAGAAATTCTCTCCCTTAAATCTATTTAAGACGATCAGATACTCACTAATCTTACGTCTTTCACTTTGTGTCATATGTAGCCCTTTTGTTTTCTTCCTCAATTTGAAGAACTGAACTGAGGGCCTTGTGCATCCTAGGCAAGAGTGCCACCATTGAGCCACGCCCCATGCTCTTATTTAAGCCTTAAAGCATCCCAGGAACAATCCAAAGATCCACTGATTGGTAGAAGGACACCACATAGTGCATCTGTCAAGTGGAGCAAGAGTGCTGTGCACGGGGATGAGGTGTGCTGCTCCTCCAGACATCGCGCTTGAGGACAGAAGCCAGACAGGGAATGAGTGGCCTGGGATCGGGGTGAGAACGGGGACTGACTGACTGCCTGTGGGTTTGGCATTGACAAGAATGTTTCAAATCATACCATGATATGGTTGCGCGCCTCCATGATTCACAAAAAATCAGTGACTCAAGCATTTTGAGAAGTTTCATGAATGAATTCTATTCCATTTATTTATTTATTTATTTATTTATTTATTTATTTATATGTACATTGGTGATTTGACTGCATGTACATCTGTGTTAGGGTGTCAGGTCTCCTGGAACAGGAGTTACAGACAGTTGTGAGCTGCCCTGTGAGTGCTGGGAATTGAACGTAGGTCCTCTGGAAGAACAGTCAGTGCTTTTAACCAATGAGCCATCTCTTCCAGCCCTGAATTTTATTCCTTAAAAGAAGCTATCAATTCAGGTATGATGGTGCACACCTTTAAACTCAGCACTAGGGAGGCAGAGGCAGGTAGATCTAGGTGAGTTTGACGCCAGCCTGGTCTACTTAGTATTTCAAGCCATCTAGAACTGCATAGTGAGACCCTGATTCGGAGTGTGTGTGTGTTGGGAGGGGGAGGGGGATACTGGAGAAATGGTTTGGCAATTAAGAGTACATGTTGCTCTTTCTGAGGACCTGGGCTTGGGTCTCATCATCCACATGGTGGCTCATAACCATCTGTGACTCCAGCTCTAGAGGATCTAGTGCCCTCTTTTGACCTCGGGAGCCACCAAGCTCATATGTGGTACATAGACAAAACACTCAGACACATAAAATAAAAATATGTTTTTTTTTTAAAAAAGTTATTATAGATAAAATAACAAGACAAAATAAAAGCTAAGATGAACTATATTAGTCCTTTTGCTCTTCAAAAGTTCATAGCAATTTTGGTGCAGGGTTGGTTTGCCTGTTCTTGTTCAAGTTCATGCTCAATTTCTTCAATATGAAATCTAAAGATAGGTTGATGGAGACATAGCAAGTTCTGGGCCAATCAGGTCTTCTTAGTAAGATCCTGTCTCAAAATAAATAAGTTTGAGGCCAGCCTGGTCTACATAGTGAGTTCCAGGACAGCCAGGGCCACATAGTAAGACCCTGTCTCAAAAATAAACAAGGAAACTGATGGAATTCAGGTGGCCTGAAGCTGCAACAGCTAAGACCTGGGTATAGTACTGTGTTAAGATGTGTATTACCCATGGCTTCAGAGCAGTGTGAGAGGTAGCAGATTTCTCTTTCCACTTCTATTCTCCTCCTCCTCCTCTTCCTCCCCCTCCCCCCTCTTCCTCCTCCCCTCCTCCTGTTCCTCCTCCTCCTCCCCCTCCTCTTCCTCCTCCCTTCCTCTTCCTCCTCCTCCTCCTTTTCCTTCTTTTTCTTCCTCTTCCTCCTCCTCTTCTTCCTTTTCCTGTTCCTCATCCTCTTCCTCCTTCTCCTCTTTCTCCTCCTTCTCTCCTTCTCTTCCCCCTCTTTCTCTCACTCTCTTTCTCCCCCACCCCAGTTTCTTGAGACAGGTTCTCACTCTGTAACCCAAGCTGGCCTGAAACTCAAGGTAATCCTCCTGCCTCTGCCATCTCCGGAGATTACAGGAATAAGCCACCATCTACACTTTAAAGATAAGAAGCTAGGGTACAGAGATGTCCACAGAAGTGCCCTCTCTATGGCTTGTTGGATTTTGTTGTTTGTCTTTCCCTATTCGGTTGCCAAGAATTGGTCCACGAAAGTGAGGTGATGACCAAGGAAGAAGAGAGCTGGACCCTGGAAATAGTCATTCCATGAGACGGGGACCCTGACACCTTGTCACAGGCATCACCGGGGTCTCCAAGTTCTCTTGCACATCATGTTCCCTGCCTCTCTGTGTGTCTGCCTGACTCTCACGTATATAACATGGAGGTGGTTTGCCTTCATAAACAAAGCAAGTCTTTAGCACCTGGCATTATTAGTCCAGTGTTGCCAACAAGTCTGCTTCACTGTGGTACTACAAAAGAAGGTGCAGCGACTCTATGCTGTAGGTAGCTATTGCTACTTCGATGATGTGGTCATATTCCTTACCAGGTATGGCTTTCAAGGCAGCCACAAGACTGAAAGCCCCAGCCACACACCGAGGCCCTGTTTCTTCCATGTCTCCATATCTGCCTCCTCTGCCCCCTTCTTCCCAGCTCCTTCTGCCTTTCTTTGTATCCTTGCCTGCCTCTCTCTCCTTTGGTCTCTCTCCCTGTGTCTCTGTCTCTCTCATTTATTTTTAATAACCACAATAATGAGAAAAGCTCCTTCCAGACCCTCCTGGGGAGGGAGACAAAAGGAGGGGAGCTCAGGGACAAGGGGGAGGGATAACCTCCCCTCTAGCTCCTGAGAAATTTAATAAAGGGCCTGAGAAAGTCCTGGGCTCCAAGGCAGGCCAGTACCCTGGGAAAGGGGGCGGCCCCCTCCCCCACCACAGACAGGGCTCTGTGTGGGCCTAAGGTCAGGGGAGGGAATGTCTGGGTGTTGGGCCCCCCTTCTCTAGCTCCTAGCCTTTATCTCTCCCCTCCCTGCTGGTGGGAGCAGTTCCCCTGGCTAATCCGCCCCTGAATATGGGCCCTGCAGACTCCTCCCCTTACCCAGACCTGAGGCTTTCCCAGGAGAGCGATTCTGAGAGGAGAATCAATCACAGGATTGCAGCCTCTGGGCTCACAAGAGGTCAGGCAGCATTGCCCCCTGCCTCGCTGTATCCAAGCCAGTCCCCCAGGAGGCCATCCGTGGAGGAGGCTAGGCCTCCGACCACCCCCATCTTGACCCTCAAAGCACCTGTTGCTGAGATGCTCTGTTAGTCCCTGTCAGAGAGAACCCCAGATCAGCAGCCTGAGCATTGCTGACACTGGCCCTGATAAAGGCATTGGCAAGATGGAGAGTTGGTTCCACAGCCTGCCTCTCTCTCTCTCTCTCTCTCTCTCTCTCTCTCTCTCTCTCTCTCTCTCTCTCCCTCCCTCCCTCCCTCCCTCCCCCCCCTCTGTTTCTGTCTGTCTGTCTGTCTCTCTCTCTCTCTCTCTCTCATTTGTTTTTTTGAGACAGTGTCTCTCTTTGTAGCCCTGGATGACCTGGAACTTGCTCTGTAGACCAGGCCTCAAACTGCCTGGCTGTGCATCCTGAGTGCTGGGATTAATGGGATTAAGGGCATGCACCAGCATGGACTGGATGCAGCATCTCTTGAGAGTCTCCAGTCTCAGCCTTTAAAAGTGGCTGACTCAGAGAGTGAGAGGCAAGTCAGAGCAGAAGACTATCCTGGTTCAACCCCCTTGTATGACTTTTGGGGGAACCAAGAAGAGGAGAGCCACTAGTGATAGGTGAGAGATGAGGGCTCTTCTGGAGTCACAGCAAGGAGGTCCAGCTGCTCATCAGCTGATATGAATCGGAAGCAGAAGCAGCAGGAGATGCCTCCAACTCCTCAGACAGAACCTGAAGCCAAGTCTACCTACTGTGCATAATTAAGATCAGCTCCCAACCCAGGAATGTGGTCTCCGCTCCTGTCTGCTCAGAAAGGCTGTGGGCCCCAAGACTGCCTGGGTACAGTCATCCATTACTCTCAGCTGTCTGGAGATTCTACTCTGGCAGAACCCACAGTTTTCTCACCCATTGAGGAGAAGAAGGTAGGACTGGGGAGCTGTGTCCAGGACAAAGCATGCACATACATGCTCTTAAGGCCTTGATGCTTAGTTCCAGGGATGGAGAGAGAGTAATTGTAAGAAGTTATTGTTTGCAGAGTTTACAAAGTGCCACATTCTGTGTCAATCTATTGCCTACTAAGGTCTCAGAGCAACACTTTTAAAGGTAGGAAACCTAGAGGTAGAGAAGTTAGGCCACTTGTCTGGGGTTTCCAATCTATAGATAGCATAGTTTAATGGAATTGGATAGAGTGTCAGTGACCCCATGACTCAGGGAGAAGCTCACAGATAATATAAATGAAGGCAAGTCTTAGGGAAAGGGTTGGAAGAAAAAGGGGAGCTAGGGACCCAGGCTTTCAGCGATGGCCTGAGGTAGGATTCATCCCTCCTTCAGGAGAAATGGGAAAGCAGAGAGTGACCTCAAAGGGTGACTTCACAGGCAGGATGATTGACCCTAGCACTGCCCAGGCTCTGCTCAGAGTGACAGAGAGGCCTCCTTACCTGCCCATCCAAGTCACTGCTACCCACTAGGCAGATGGAAATGCCCCCCTACTCTACACAACTGGACCCACCCTTTCTTGGGTCCCCTTTGTCTAGGGCTGCAGGCAGAAGAAGAAAGAGGGGATCCAACGGTGGGACAGAGAGACAAACACCTTCCAAGCTCCCACAGGTTCTGCTGGATGCCAGGGCCCACAGTGGGCATCAGCATACTGGGCCAGACAGCACATCACCTTGAGGAGCCCCTGGGCTCATGTAGAGTCTTGTCAGACAACAGTGACTATGCGGAGAGGAAGGTACTGTTACTAGAGGGGAGGCAGCACTTCTGGCTGTAGAATAGCACCATGGGGGAGAGCCTAGCTCCATTCTTGTCTACATTCAGGATGGATACAGAGACCAGCAAAATGAGCCCCCCCTCCTCACCCCACTGGCAAAATACTTTGTGTGTTTAAGACCCCTTCTTCTTCCCATAGACGATCTCAATCCTCTAAATCCTTCAAGAAAAGAATTATAAAGTCCTTTCCTATTTATTTTTATTTTTATTATAAAAGCATTTGAGCCTCGGAACGGCAAAGAACCTTAGCCGAGGACACAGCCAGGCAGAGGCAGCATAAAGAAGCCATGCTTCCCAGCTTCTTACACAGCATGCAGAGCCCCCTGGATCCTGCTACAGTTGGCAAATGTTGGGGCTTGAGCTGGTTCTGAGCCCACCTCCCACCAATGGACAGCTGCAGATGGGTTGGCCACTCTTACCTTGAGCGCAGCCCAGCCCTGCAGGCTGCAGGAGGAAGGTCTTTGGGACACGTGTTTCCACTTGCATTGGAGGGACTCTCTAATAGCAGAGAAAAACCTGTGAAGCTGCTAATGGGATAATGGAGAACGTATTTATTTATTTTTCGAAGGCGGCTGGGGGAGGCGGGAGGTCAGCTTGCTGTTAACAGGGATTAAGCACCACCGAGGAATGAGTGGGTTTCCGGAGCAGAGGCTGGAGGCCTGGCTGGCCTGGTCTGGTAACACCCCCCCACACACACTTTTGCTCCCCCCTGGCTGGCCTGGTCTGGTAACACCCCCCCACACACACACACTTTCGCTCCCCCATGGAGAAAGCAAGCCTGGACTTGATTTGAGATTTGAGTCCCCTCAAGTAAGGGGTTTCCTCCTGGGAGCATCCCTCCACACTTGCCTCTAGCTCTCTAAACCTAGAGTCTCAGCTCCCTCCAGATAACCTCCCTTCTAAGGCAACATATGCATCCAAACTCTCCATTCCTAGGGAGATTGTTCCATGAGATGTGACTTGTTCCTGAGCAAGGTGTCCTGGGGCTGCCCATTGGGATCTCTGCTACCGAACATGTATGTCTCCAGTGCTCTATCCAGATGACAGCAATGTTCTTGGATCTCCCAGTTTAAGGCCACTTGGGAACCCTTGTTGATCAAGAAGTCCCTTAGAGGTCATGCAGCTTGGCTTCCAGGCTCTGTGCATACGTGTGCATGTGTGTGCATGTCTATGTACATGTGTGTGCATGTGTATATCCATGCATGTGCACATATGTGTATGCATGTGTGTGTGCACATGTGCATGCATGTATGTGTGCATGTGTGTGTATGCATTCATGTCTGTGTATCTCTCTGTGTGCATGTATGTGTGCATATGTATGTATGTGTATATATGTATGTGTGTATGTATGTGTTGCTTACAGGCATGGGGGGGCAGAGCAGGTAGGACCCCAGATCCCTCCTATCATCCAGAGTAGCTCTGCCTCTTTTTGGTTTACATATTGACTTTCTACTTCAGACTTCTCTCCAAAATACAAGGCATAAAATAAGTAATAAATAAATTAATAATATTGACGATCAATAGTGAGGGCTGGGGATATAGCTCTGTCAACAGAGTGCTTGCCTAGCAGGAGGCACTGGGGTTGAATCCCCAGCACCACGTAAACGGAACATGATGGCACATGCTTATAATCCCAGTCCTCGGGAGGTAGAGGCAGGCATATCTCCCTTCCTCTCTGAAGGCAACATAACTCAGGATTCAGAAGGGACTTTCCAACTGTCAGACAAAGCTAGGCTTGGACTTCAGTCTTCTGTCATCTGCCTTGAGCAACCAGAGATGCCAGAATGGCTCTGTCAGGGGCCAGGATGTGAGAAGAAGGGTTGGACTGGTGTCCTCTGCTCATTCAGGAAGTGTTTTATCTTTCTGGGACCAGTATGAGATTTACATGGAAGTGGTAAGTAGTACTAATTAGATTGGGGTAGAGGAGTGGGGATGGGAGCAGCCCATCTGCAGTGGGTCTGCCTTTGACTGTGTCCTCATACAGTCCTGCTTTCTGCTCTGCCCAGGGCCAGTCCTAGCCTACATTCCAGGATCACATGCACCAAGCTGGCCAGAGTGTCTCCTCTCAAACCCAGGAAGGTCACGAATCTGGTGACCCCCACCCTGACGGCTTCTTCTATACCCAGCAGATAGCCCAGGATTCTGGATGGCTTGCACCTGCATCTGGCAGCAGCCATGCTCGGGAGGCCTGGCTGCCTGGCTGGAGAATTCCATGATTCAGGTCAGATGCAGGTCTGGTTTGCCAAGTCGGGATTACCACAATGACATTCCATTTCCTGAGGAACATAAGGCTGACATTCATTGGTTCCGTTTCCACTTCTCCATCTGTGCTCCCCCTGTTCTGGTCCCTCACACGTTCAGAGCCAGCTATCCCTCAATGCACATGTGTGCGCTCGTGCGCGCGCACGCGCGCATGCACACACACACACACACACACACACACACACACACACACAAAACCTCTTCTTCCATTGTCTGAGCCATTGGTCAGAAAGTTCTTCATCATGGGGATGAGGTCCAAGGAGGAGTTAGGCATTCCCCAGTAAGAGCCTGGCCACAGGCCCAAAGTCTATGTTTGAGACATATTTACAGGGCCCCAGTGTCCTGTAGGCTCTGCGGAGGGCAGGGAGCCATCTAGACCCAGTGCCTGCTCATTTTCAGTCATGAAAAAGGAAACCCCAAACCTCATGGCTGTCAAGAAGAATCCCATCAGGCCACCTGAGCCAGCCCAGAGGGGAGTTCTTGAAGACTTCCTGGAGGAAGAGACTTCCTAAATTAAAGGTCCTATCAGCTGACCTTGGAAAAAGAAAGGAGATGGTGACCAGGAGAAGCTCTGAACTCAGAGGTTCTAGTTAGAAGTCATCACAGGATTTGTGTCACCACAGGATTTGTGTGGTTTTTTTTAAAAGATTTATTTATTTATTATATGTAAGTACACTGTAGCTGTCAGACGCACCAGAAGAGGGTGTCAGATCTCATTACGGGTGGTTGTGAGCCACCATGTGGTTGCTGGGATTTGAACTCATAACCTTCCGAAGAGCAGTCAGTGCTCTTCCCCACTGAGCCATCACACCAGTCCAGGATTTGTGTCTTGTTAGATACATCCGTAAGCTCAGCTGGGCAGTATCAACAAGTTCCATTGGCACTTTTTAAATTTTTATTGATTGATTGATTGATTGATTGATTGAGACAGAGTCTCTCTACTATGTAGCTCTGGCTATCCTGGAACTTGCTATGTAGACCAGAATGACCTTAGAACTAACTCATGGGAATCCATCTGCCTCTGCCTTCCTTCCAAGTGCTAGGATTAAAGGCATGCACCACCATACCTAGACACTGGAAATTCTTATAACAAAAAGGGTAAGCCAGGTAGGCCTAGGAGCACGTGCCTCTCATCAAAGCCACTCCTGGGGCTACAGCAGGAAGATGGCAAGTTCAAGGCCAGCCTGAGTAACTTAGTTAGACATTGTCTCAATTTTTAAAATCTTTTTAATTGACTGTGTCTAAAGCTTTGTAGAAGAGCAATTGCCTAGCATGCCAAAGGCCTGCATTTCAATTCCCAGCAACACACACACACACACACACACACACACACACACACACACATGATGATGGGCCAATGAAGAGAAAAATTAAGTCAGCAGATCGCATGAATGACCATGATCCTAATTGGCATCCCTAACTGCTCTACATTTTTTAGCCTACTGCCCAGCACACAGTAGGACCTCTGCATTTTGTTGTATGAACAGAGAAAAGCAGGATGCTTTCTGCTAACAAGTATTAGCTCCACTGCACGGAGGCCTGTGCTCCTGCAACATGCGATCCTTCACTTAGTGTCTCCAGTGGCCACCTGAGATGGGTACAGAGCAGATCTCATTCATGGACATAGAAACTGGAGAACAGAGAGGTTGCATTCCTCACGCAAGGGCGCACAGCCTCTTTGCGGGTGGTGGCCAGAAGCTCCTACTGTGTACCTGTGGGGTCTTCCTTCTGTGTACCTGTGGGGTCTTCTGTGGGGTGTCAAGGACATTTGGGGGTCTTCCCTCCATACAATCAACAGAAGCAGAAGCAGGAACCACACATCTCTCAAAAGTGAGGAGATTTACCATTCAGAGCAAAAGCACTTGCCTGGCCTAGAAGCTGGCCCCCTGTACTTTATCTGTTAATACTGTGCGCTCTCTCCCACACTGCATCAGATTCCTGAAACATTTCCGGAGCTGCTGCTCCCCCCCCCCCAGGCACCCCCACCCCCACCCCCGTGCTGGCCTGGGCAAGCTTTGGGAAGGAAGCAGTTCCAGGAGAAGAGCTGGCCCAGTGACTAGGCAGCAGAATTTATGTCCCGTCCAGGGCGGACAGTTTGGCTGCTGTTACAAAAGGCTGAGCAGGGTGCAAGCGTGGAGCTTATTCCCTGTAAATGACTTCAAATGTCAGGCAGCACAGCCCAGAACTTTTTGCGCACGCACACAGCTGCCAGAGGCCAGACCTTCGTAGTGAGCATGCCCGCTGACCTCATGGCTACTCCAAAAGCCATCAGAGCTCGCTAGGATACAGAAAGTTCCAGTGAAGAGCTAGAGCGACTTGCTTTGCAGGGGACACGGGGGCCCCTCCCACCCGGGAGATGGCACAAGGACAGAGGGTGTTGTTCTGATCTGAATAAGATCCACTCCAGTGCAGATGGAGCAAGAAATTACCTGCAGATGTGACTAGGCATCGACACTGTGACTTGCAGGGGCTGCTGTCACGAAGGCTGGGGAGCCAGGGGCCTCTTACTGAAGACTCCATTCCACACAGCAATCCACATAAACCTCCAGGCAACGGAGACTTAGGCCTGGGCCTAAGGGTGATTAGGCCTGGCTTGCCCATTGAGTCAGTTGGTGATTTAGTCTGCAGGGGTTCTGCTGTGTGGCCTCAGGAAGGGCTTTTCTGCAGGATACCCAGGAAGCAAGCTGTCAGTGGTCTTCTGGGCACGTGCCACATGGGGGCCAAGTCCTCCAGGAGTGTGATAGAACCTTCCTTTCTGGGGGCATTGTAAGCTGTGTAAAACATGACAGTATGCTTTTTAAAGGAGACAGCTAAAGCCGTGGGTTACACACTGCATATAAGAGACCAAACCGGAGAGATGGCTCAATGGTTAAGCTCTTCCAGAGGACCTGGGATCAATTCCCAGCACCCACGTGGCAGTAACTGCAGTTCTAGGAGATTGGACAGTCTCTTCTGGTCTCTGTAAGCACCAGGCATGAAAGTGGTACACACATGTATAATGCAGGCAAAACACATAAGATAAAATTTTAAAAAAATTTTTAAAAGGGACTCTTTTGGATGATGATAGAGGAATAGATGTTAGATGGATGGATGGGTCGATGGGCAGATTTATTCATTTACTCACTAAATAAATCTCATAAATAATTATTCATTAATTAATCAGTACAATCTACTATCTAAAGGGCTTCAAACTCTGTTTCTGGCAGAGATACATAGGTCTCTTCTATGGACACATAGACACACAGATACACAGATCCTGTCCTGAAGAAGTATACACCAGGGAAAGGCAGTGGACATACAGGTGGCCAGCCACCACAGATTAGACAGGTTGTTATCCCAGAGTACATTATGGGAGGGGAGATAGAAGAAGACAATGGCTTGTGAAAGACCTTGTGGAGAAGGTGATAAAGAAGCTGCCGCATGAGAGAGGACCAGAGGGCCAAGAGAGTCTCTCAGTCTGGAAAGTGCTTGCCTTGGAGGCATGAGGACCTGTTTAACTCCCAGAGCATACATGAAAGGCTCTTGGCATGGTGGCAGACATTCAGCACAGGAGAAACAAAGACAGGTGGATCTTGGGGGCTTGGGGCCAGCCAGCCTAACTCATTTGGTGGGCTCCAGACCAGTGGTGAATCCTGTCTCAAAAAACCGATGTGGATAGCATCCCAAGAAATGGATCCCAAAGTTGGCCTCTTGCTTCCACACACGTGTTCACACCTGCATACATGTGTATACCTCCTCCAGCACACAAACAGGTGCATCACACATATACTACCCATCCTCTGGACATCCCCCCAGACATCCTGGCAGGTGGCCCCTGAGACAAAGGTGGAGAGGCAGTGGGGAGAACTCTGTGCCTGTTTAGAGAGGACGTGAGACGTTAGGAGCTGAAGGGAACGTGGTGGGCCCCCAGGAGGGGCCTGGGACACCATGTCAAGGCACATTTTTTGCCAGCCCTGGGACCTTAGGGAGACTGCAGAGATAAGAACACTGTTGGACTTTTGGAGGAGAGCCATCTTCTTGGCCAAGAGTAAGTTGGGAAAGTAGAGACTGGAGTGAGAGGCCAGCGGCTGCCAGAGAGCAAGTGCAGAATAGAAGGACACACTGGAGAGTCCTGTCCTCTAAGAGACTAGTGTACCTGGGAGGGTGGGGGTGGCATTGCAGGAGAGCAGGCAGCATTAGAGGACAATAAGCCTGGGTGGACCAGTGTGAGAGGCAGCCTATGTGGGTGAAGAAGGGGACAGCTCACATAAAGATGGCACTCAGTCTCAGCTTGGTTCTGGTTACCTTAAAAAATTTCCAGGGGGTCCTTTCCCAGCATCTGCTTCCCCACATGAAGGTGGGATGCTCAACCCCTCCCATTCTTCTTTCTGTATCCACCCAGTATGAAGAAGACAGACAAGAACACTGGGGATGGGAAGGAGGGCTCTTGAGGGGAAACACAGTTGAAATTGGTGTATTTTGGTGTTTCCTGGGCTCATTATGGAGAGAGGCTAGACGAACCCCAAGCCTAGGCTTCCTGATGGCTCCCCTGTGGTCCTGCTGGCCTTTCTGTTTCTTGTGGCATTCAAGCCACCACGTCATCCTGGTCCCTCTGGGCACATGGCTTTGCCTCTAGCCTGCCATCCCCTCAACTTGCTGTAGCTGGGTCTGTCCTGCTTTCCCCTCTTGCTGGGCCAGCCTTGCCTCCTATGCTCTGTGCGTCTGTGCCACCAACCATCGGTTCTCATATGTGACCTCTCCGGTGCCTCTGCCTCCAGAACATCCCTGATTTCTCCATCCTGAGCCACAACCTGCATCTGCTTCCCCTGTCACAACAGCCCTCTACACGATCACCTTCACTTCATCTCCATTTACCCTCAGCCCCTCTCCAATCCAGACTCTCACCCCATCCTGAAACCCTCCCCTTCCCTGGATCCCCATTGCCTTCTGCTTCAAGACCCTCTTCCTAACTTTGGACCACATTAGAAAGGTCAGGCACTCCCATTAAGCTCCACAGCTGACTTTCTATCTGCACAATTTCTCTCCAAGTTTGTTCTCACTCTAGCCTGACTCCTCTTGTGAGCTCCAGACTCATGCGTTCAGCAGCCAGCTGGATGTCCTCCAGCTGGGACATGCTCATGACTCATACTTACTCTATCCCCTCCTACCTATCCTAAAGTTCATTATCTTCTGGGTCTCTGACCTTGACCATCCTTCCAGAGCCACCCTGCATCCACTGCATCAATGGGCCAGCTTCACGGTTTCTCTACTGTCCTCATCCTAGTTTGCCTCATCCCATAGGAAGTCTAGCCAAGAGCTCAGTCTCTTCTTCCCTCTTATCCCCTCCCTAAGTGATTTTATCCCATGACTATTCTTGTATGCTTTTGTTATTGTTTGGGATAGTCTTCCTATGTAGCCCAGGCTAGCCTGGAACTCTGGATCTTCCTGCCTGAGACTCTCAAGTGTTATGATTAAAGACGCGTGCCACCCATGACCAGCTGCACTGTTTTTCAGTTTTTAAATTTATGTTGTTTCAATGTGTGTACGTGTGCATGCTCATTGGATTTGGTTCTTACCTTCCACCTCACTGAAGCAAGGTCTCACTCTTGTTTCTGCCATGTTTCTACTCCTGGCTAGTTGGCTCACAAGTTTCTAGGCATTTTTTTTTTTTTTTTTTTTTTTTTTTTTTTTTTTTTTTTGTCTCTACCTCCAATAGTCACACTGGGATTACAGATGAGATCCACTTGCATCCAGACTTTTGTGGGTTCCAAGGAACTAAACTCAGGCTGGCCTGGCCATCACCTTGGCATGCTAAGTCATCTCTCTAGCCCACTTCTGTGTTCTTCTTTTGAACGTTTACTTTATGTGCATGAGTATTTTGCCTATGTCGTTGCACCTCCTGGTGCCCATGGAGGTCAGAAGAGGGTGTCAGATCCTCTGGAACTTCACTTATAGATGGTTGTGAACCACCATGTGGGTGCTGGGAACTGAACTTTGGTTCTCTGCAAAAGCATCAAACTCTCTTAACCACTGAGCCATCTTTCTAGCTCCTACTTGTGTGTTCTTTATCAAACGTATTACCCTCTGGAATTAGCTCCCCCAATACCTGCCCCTTGCTTATTTTAGCTCTCCTCACTACAGCACAGGCTACCCCTGTGCTGGACGTGGCCCTGCCCCTGTGTCCCTCTGCACCTGCTCTCTGCCTCTCATCTACCATTGCTTCAATGCTCCCTTCTGGACAAAACTGATGGGAGAACCTTCTAGAAGGCCCCCTCTCAGAGAGGCTCTTCTCGACCTTGACTCCATTACACTCTGAAAAGCTGAATGCTCCTGAGTGTTAGTGTGTGTTCCTGTAGAAATCTCCATTACTGTTTACCAAAGTTTTGTAAAATACACAAGGGCATATCCCACAATGATGTCATCACATACCACAAGACATCGGAAAACTCTCGTACACTCATGAGACAATGAGAGTGGAAAAGACAAGTGTGGCCTCAGCATTACCAGAAGTTTCCCCTCGCAGGTCCCCAGACAGCATCTTGAGCCCAGGCAACACTTGGATACCTCTGCTCCAGACAGCTGCACATCCTGCGCACACACTTCATTCAGGTCCCAGTAAAAATGGCAGCCTTCTGTGTCTCTTCTTTCTAGATAAGCTTTCTTTCTTTCTTTCTTTTCTTCCTTCCTTTCTTTTTTTCCCCCCAGGCTGGTGACTAACTTGCAATGTAAGGGACAATGACCTTGAATTCCTGACCGTCTGCCTTCAGTTCTCGAGTGTCGTGATTCTAGGCATGTGCCAACACATCCAGCTCCTTCCATGGTTTGTATCTCACCTACTACCCTCTGGCTTGATTGATTCTTTTTTGAATTGATTTTATTTTTCTCTCCACTGCAACACAAGCTCCCTAAGGCAAGAACTCAGACTCAGACCCGGGTGTGTATTCCATGATTGATGCAGCAGACGCCTGGAAAGGATGGTTAGTGGGTGTGTTTCATGAAGGCAGCTCTTCTCCACCATCGCTGCATTTTCAAATCACATGAGGGCAGGGCTGAATTCCTGTCCCCTGCACCACAATCTTTTAAGGTGAACTTGAGTCTACACAGTGTCAGCTTTATACAGCCTCCCAAATGAGTCCAACGTGCAGCCAAGAACCAAAACCACCGGTCAGGGTTGTCCCATTCTTACTGATGGAGAGACCGTTTATGCACACTGGGCCAGAGTTCCACAGGATACAGATGATGACTTTGCCACGTCTGGCCTGCCTCCTTCTGGACAAGTCAGCAAGCTGGAAGGCAGCTGTACACAGGAAGCTGTCAGGCTGTCCTGGGTGGGAACACCCATCCTGAGTGCCAGGCGCAGCTCAGAGGTCAGGGCTGGCAGCTTGCATGGGTGGTGATGGTTCCCATCCTAGGCTAATCAGCAGGGCTTGCTGCCCTGGGGACACTTCTCTGTGCTGTGATGCTCAATTCAGGTGCCTTGGTGACTACTGGAGAATTACTGATCTCAATGTGCAGAGAGAAACTCTAGGATATCCCCAGGTTGCCCTGGACAGAGGCAGCTCACACCACCAGCCTCGTCTCTAATGTGTAGCCAGAAAATGACACACCTATGATCTTGCTTGGGCTGTGCTTCCTCAATGAGCTGTTCCCAGGAGCTCTTGCCTGCTTCAGGGATCTTCAGGCTAGGCTGGGAATCTGAGAAGACCAGAGCAAGCCACTATCCAGCTCATAGCTACTTCTGGGGCTGGATACCACCTAACAGAGGCTGTTGGCTCTGAGAAAGGAAACGGACCGGACACTTACAGCATCCCAGTGGTCCTTGGAGTCATATCCCCATTGCATGGGGAAAGCAACTGAAGTGTGGTTCACTCTCTCCATCAGCATTCTCATCTATAAGATGGGGAAAATCACAGAGCTCACAATGTTGCTAAGTTAGACATAAAGACATGAAGCACAAAGCAGAGAAAAAAAATGAGAGATGGCAGATGTCTTCTGCCAGGCTCCCAGATCTTTCTCCCAGCATTGCCCTGCCATGCCTCAGAAGAAAACCACTGAAGCTCCAGCAGGATTTAAAGTTCTTCCACGAGTTGGGTCGTTTCCTCTTTCACAGCAGCCCTTAATGTCAATACCTTTGCTTGCCAGCCAGCCCCACTGGCTTTGCTTATCTTTCAATAAAAAAAAAACCTGGAAATGTCAAGACCCAAGCTCAAGCTCCCACAAGGCTGACTGGCAGAGCTGGGTCAGGATTCCAGGACTTTCTCTACCACCCAGTGATAACCACAGAGAGCTATGGCCTAGCCGGCCTCAAGAGAGGTTCCGCCCCACTTCTCCAGGAGGAAGGTTCCCTTGAGGAAAGCCTGAGGAGGGAGGGGTGCTGAGAGGAGGGATGAGCTGGTCCTTGATGTGGTACATGAATCCAGTCAGGGCTGTCGCCACAGTGCTGGGGTTGGGACAGCAGCCACTACTTCCACCCGTGTGGCAATGCTGGGTGGATCTGGGTCTGCCAGTGTGTGGGCTTGGGGTAGGGAGGATGTTCTGCACAGGCTGCCCGAGGCCCTTGGCTATTGAGATGAATGGGGTTAGCCTCTCCAGCCATCTGTTTCATGTCTGTCATCCATGCAGCCTTTACCTCACAGGTAGCCAAGGGCACAATCCAAAGCCCAGTAGGAAGGATAGGGTCTGATAGGAAGCCCTGATAGGAAGGAGTGGGTCTCAGCCTCAAGTCCTCTGTTAGGAACAGACGACATGTCTAATTGGTTAAGAACCTATCGGGTGCTGGGCTTCATGCTCCTGCTTTTGAATGCATTAGCTCATTTGATTTCCATAGCAACCTTAAGAGGCAGGTATTGCCATCCTGGTTTTACAGATAAGAGAGGCGAAGCCCAAGGCCACAGTCATGGGTGGAAGAGCCAGGACAATATCAAAGACCATGATCCTCCCAGGACATTATTGTGTTCCTGGAGGCCATAGTAGCTAGCTGGCTTTGCCAAGGTCGACCACCAACCCTACCAAGCAGAGCAGGGCCTCCCCATACCAGGCCACACAAGGGTCTCTGTGCCATACCAGCATTGGATCAATTGTAAGATGGATGGAGCCCTTCACTGAGCTGGAAAGGAAGGGAGGATTGGCAAGAGAAAATTGAAGGGCTATAAGACTGGAAGTGATGGGCTAAGGGAACAGAGTTACTTCGACGAGGGGAGTAAGAAAGGTCATCATGGTACAGGTGGTATCTGAGCTGGGCTTGGACAAATAAGAAGGTGGTCACCCTCCCAAAGCAGGAAACAGTGTTTAAAAGTAGGAGATAAGGAGCTGTTTTCTGTAGCAGAGACTCCCAGCTCCTTCATAGGAATAGGCAGTTCCCTTCAAGCCAAGTGTGCAGACTAGAACGCTTTTCCAGAAGGTTCTAAGAAGACACTGATGATGGATTAGTGAGTTGCAACTGGCAGGCACCTATAGAGTTTATGGGCCTAGAGACCCCTGTGACCAGAGAAGTGAGTAACAGGGGGGCCTTTGAGAGAGAGCTAGGAACCTCTGGCCCAGAATTCTTTTAACCATAAGGACAAGAACCCACACACAGGAAGGCCGGCACCTCAGGGGTACAGGCCCGAGTCCCACTCTACCCTTTCTAGAGGGAGGTATGCTCTGCAGGGGCGTAGCTGCCTGCGTGGATGCCTGGCTTCCCCTGAGAGGCTAGGTCTTACCTGGTTTGGAAAGGGGCATGTGAATTTCATCTCTGCACTGAGGGAACTCGGGCTGCTGGAAAGGATGTCACACTTGGAGGCCATATGGAGGAGAGGCCTCTGGAGCTGTTCCCTTCTTTCATAGAACTGACAGGCAAGGGTAGGGGCCTCTGGCAAGCACAGAGGATGATGGCCTAGGCAATCGGATGATGGACTCCATCAACCCCACCCTGGCTTCCTGAGGCTGGGAAGCCTGATGTCTCTTTTTTCAGAAGAGAGATCCAAACCAGCTCTCAGAGTGACAGGAGCCAGAGGAAATTTTTAGCACAGATGTAACTTTCTAGCTTCTTCTTTTCCTGCCCCTCGTTTTTTTTTTTTTTTCTTTTTTTTTTTTCAGTCGCCTTTAAAGAGGGCGGGGAGAGCCGAAAGACAAATCCAAGTTTAAAGAGACAAGGGCAAAAAATGCAAACTGGGCAAGAGGACAGATCCTCCAGCTGGGCGAAATGTGCCTGTGGAGCGGCATCCCGTGCTTGGCAGGTGCTGGGGATTTATGGCTGAGTTTTGAAGACATTTCACCACGTTACGAGCCAGCTCAGGAGACCCTCATAAAACTCTGCTTATATGAAAGAATGAACTAGCTGATAAAAGTCAGCTGCCGCCTATAAACGCGCAGTGGAGATTGCAATTGAGTAGTGGATTTATTAGTCTGGGCTCTCTGAAAATGAAGAACCACTCCACACGTTTGAATCAGGAGACCTGGACTGCAGAGAGTCACTGCTCACAGCGTGGTGGATGGACCATATTGCCCCTGGCCCCATGACTCATCCCACCAGAGACCAGAGGGTAACAGGCTCATAAAGGATCTAGTCTTGCATTCCCGTACTCACCTCCTACAGAAAGAAGCAGCCACTATCTCCACCCTCTGCACTCCCGCACATTCTTCATGAAGACCTGCTCACACCAGGCTTGCACGGACTTCTCTTATTTACCTTGGTATCGTGGTGATCCGTGCGGGGCTGGGCCTGTGAAGAGCTCTGAGAGTGGGCACATGGGGATGTGGCTAAGCTGCTTTTTAGTACTGTCCCACTCCTGACAGCATGCATGTAGGGGTTCTGCGAGCTGTCTATTGGAACTGGAGACTAGCTGGGAGGCTGGAGAGCATGGATGTTAGAAAGCTGGTTTATCTATGGCTCTACTCTGCTCTGCCATCCCTGTCTACACCACTGCTTTCCCTATGGACCAGAGTGAGAAAAAGACCTGGCCATGGTAGTGTACACCTTTAGCCCTGGCACTTGGGAGGCAGAGGCAGGCAGATTTCTGTGAGTTTGAGATCAGCCTGGTCTACATGTTGAGCTCCAGGCCAGTCAGGATAATGGCTCTGCAACAGAATGAGAGTCACTTGTTAGGAATACACAGAGCAAGCCCCTCTCTACCATGCAGATCCAGGCTCTAGTTCACTTAGCCAGCACCAGGCCTAGGGAAACTACTTTCCTTGGCCCTTTGCAGAAACTCACAAGGGACCTTCCAGGAATGATGGAGAGGGTGGAGTGCCTGGAAGGGTCACCCCCTGTCATTCTTTAAGAAGAACTGGCATTCTCCTCCCAGGCCCTGGCATAAAGGGCAAAGTATAAAGCTCTGGCAGACTGCCTTGGGAACCACTCCAATGCTCTTGGCTATGGGATCAGAAGGGATGGCAACTGGCAAGGTTTGAGCTGCCCTGAAAGGGGCCAGGACAGTCCATGTGCTGCTGCCAGGTCCATTCGGTTGGCTCTGCACAGGGGAGGGCACTCAGAATAGGCATTAGGTAGACTCTCCCTTTCTGTGACAGAAAAGGGACGTGGGCTGTTAGGAAAGACCCTTTCATTGGAGCCAAGATCCTGTGTAAGTGCTGCAGTGTCCTCGGCCATCAGCGGGAGCTTAGGAAACTCACTGTCTCCACAGTTCAGCCTCTTCATCTATCTAATGCAGAAAAGCTTACTTGTGTCAATGCTCGCAATAGCTTGAAAGGTATTTAAAGATGTGAAATAAACCTGAACCCCAGGAAGGGGGTTGCAAAGAGGTTAAAGCTGAACTGAGCTGTGAAGGAAGACCTTGTCCCAAAATCAAGTGACTGGAGGACACACATACTACTAAAGAGCATACCAAACTGAGTGTAGTGGAGCACACTTTTAATCTCAGCACTGGGAGGCAGAGGCAGGTGGATCTCAGGGAGTTCAAGGCCAGCCAGGGCTAGAGAGAGAGAGAGTTCCAGGACTGGCAGGGCTAATCAATCTTGAGGGTATCCTGATTCTTTAAGTGTTGACAACTGTCCCTGAATCTGTCCCATATCCTTTCTTATAGGAACCTTATAAACCCTACAAGGACGTAGCGTCCTCTCCATCACACAAACGGAGCAACTGAGACTTAGCCAGGGGAAATCCCTGGACAAGACCACACAGCTACTCAGAGGTTGTGCTGAGGACTGACCACAGGGCTAGGTAACAGGCTGTGCAGTACACTTTGTAACCTTCCTACACAGTGCACTCCTGCCAATCCCCCTCCTCAGAGGGAAAAGGAACCCTAAAGGACCTAATGCTTGGGCTGGCTGGAAAGTACCTGGCTTCAGTTTGCCTGATGGGTGTCAGGCACAGCAGTCACCATGCCTGGACTCCCCCAAGGTAGGCAGGGATCCTTCTCCTGAGAACCTGAGCTTAGGACAACACTTACTTTGTCTGAGAACAGACTTTTTTTTTCCTTGTTTTTTCAGTGTTAGGGATGAGTCTCACACACATGCTAGGAAGCTCTTTACCATGGAGCCACATCTCCAGCCACGAAAGAATCTTTATATGTATGTTAGGGGCTATTAGGAGGTGTATGTGTACGTACACATGTGTACATGCATGCACATATGAAGGCTAGGGGTCATCTCTGCTCTAAGATTTTTGTTTTGGTTTTGCTTGTTTGTTTGAGACAGGGTTTCTTTATGTAGCCCTGGAACTCCCTATATAGACCAGACTGACATCAAACTCACAGGGATCATCCTGCCTCTCCTCTGGTGTGCTGGGATTAACGACTAAAGGTGTATAGCACCACGCTCCACTCTGCTTTAAGTTCTGAGACAGAGTCTCTTACTGAATCTGGAGTTCTGTGATTGGCTCTAGATGGCCAGGCCAGCACGACTCCAGTATCTTCCTGCTTCCATCTCCCAGTGCTAGGTTATAAAGGTGCCTGCCTAGCTGGGGATAAAAGCTCAGGTCCTCAGCCGTGTACACCAAGCACTTTATCCACAATGCCATCCCCAGTCTCGAATCTTCAGGCCGCTTTCTGAACGTGGACAGGAAAGCCAACTTTCTTCATTTTACTGGCATGGACTATGGCTCACAGGGCAGGGAAGGGTGTGACCAACTGAGGGGTACAGGAAAGAACACACCCCAGCATTCAGCAGTACACCTAAATGAAGAGCTACCCTGGGACTCGCACATGGTGATTTTTCCTAAGTTTCTAGAAATTTGATAATCCCAGTAAAAATATTAACAAATTTTTGCTGTTGTTGTTATAAGGCATAGAATTAGCTAAATGAAAATTTCTGGACTGAGGCTGCAACTCAGGGGCAGGCCACGGCTTTAATTCCCAGTTACTTCCCACCCAAAGGCTGTGGTGCTCACCCAAAGGCTGAGTACATGGGGAAGTTCAGAGAGCGCTGACTTTGGGAACAATCTGAACCTCCGTCAGTAAGAGGCAGGTTCAATAAATTATAGCAACACAACACCAGACTGTGTAACAGCATTCTATGTTCTATGCATGAGTGTTAGGATGTGTGCCCGTGCATGTGCCTGAGGAGGCCAGAGGTCTAGTTCAGCCATCTTCCTCTGCTGTTCTCCACCTTGTTTTTTGAGAGACAGGATCTCACTTTGACCCTGACGCTTACCAATCCTCTAAACTGATGTGTGCTAGCATGCCTAACTCTTATGTGAGTACTGGACATCCAGTCTCAGGCCCTGATGCTTGAAGGGAACTTTACCAGCTGAGCCATCTCCCAGCCTCTGTAACTGTTTTAAAAATTTCAAGGAAGCTGTAGATTTGCACAGAATGAATTCCAAGGTACAGGGGATAAAAACCGATACAAAACTGTCACTATCTGTCACTATACTCACTAAATAAAGGGAGGAAAACCCTCAAACCATCATTTGTTTCCTATGCCAGCCATCTGCTGTCATGAAAATTATCTTTAAACACAGTGATTTAAATAATTTTTCTGTTTGCATGTGCCAGCTAGAAATCCAAGCACAGCTCAGCTGGCAACATGGTCAGACCACTGTCTAGCTGTGGACCCATCTGAAGGTTCAACCGCACAGGGAGGATGTTTCTGAACTCCCTCCCAGTGCTGCCCAGCAGACGTCTCAGGCATCTCTGCTAACTTCCCCTAAGAGAGGGGGATACAAGAGAGAGCAAGAGGCAGCATCCAAGAGAAAAGCAGCATTCTTTTATTAGATGGTTTATTTTTATTTCCTGTGCATTGGTGTTTTGCAGCATATGTCTGTGTGAGGGCAATGGATCCCCAGGAGCTGGAGCTGCAGATGGTTGTGAGCCATTATGTGAGTAGTGGGAATTGAACCTGGGTCCTCTGGAAGAGCAACCAGTGCTCTTAGCTGCTGGAAAAGCAGTGTTCTTTATAATCTACTTCTGGAAGTAACTTTCACTGTTCTACTCATTAGAAGATGAACTACAAAGTGGTTCTGACCCACATCAAAGGGTGGCAAAGAGTGAACAGGGGCACGAACATCAGAGGTGGCTTCACCAGGGACCACCTCAGAGAATACCCACTACACAGAGACACCAGAGAGGCACTTAGCATTGGCTGGCTGCAGGGGAACTGGGAAGATGGGGGAGAAGTTTTTACTGAATTTTACATTTCAGGTGATGTGTACCTTATTCAACAAGTAAATCACATTTATTTTAGATCTTAAATCTAAAATAAGAATCAAGAAGATAGCATTTAAGAGACTAGAGAGAGGGCTTAGTAGTTAGTTAAAAGCACTTGCAGCTCAAGCAGAGGACCCAAGTTTAGTTCCCAGCACCTACAGGGCAGCTTATAACCAACCATCTGTAGTCCTAGTTCCAGGGGATCCCATCCCCTCCTCTGGCCTCCACAGACATCAGACACTTAAAATTCATTCTTTGCAAAAAAGAAAGGATAGCGTTTTTAATAGAAAAACTAAGAGCAAAGAAAACAAAAACAATTCTACTTTAATCAGTTATTAGCAAACGCCATAAATGCCTGTAGTTTCAGGGAGAAAGACTTAGCTTTATTATACAAACATGAAATATTTACAACTGTACTTATTAACACGGGTACACTCTGAAAGACACACCTTAGTGAGTCTGCTGTATGAAAAAAAAACACAGGGTGTATTTCACCTAAGAAGTCACTAGCAATACTGTTTTATGGGACCATCCTCCTAGATAGAATGAGTTCCTTTAATGACTGAAGTGTTACATAGCACACAAAGTGCACACGTACACACAGATGCACACAAACACACACACACACCAGTTCCTATCTATAGCAAAAAATACATGTGTGTGTGTGTGTGTGTGTGTGTGTGTGTGTGCGTGCAAATGCACATGGAGGCCAGAGATAGATGTCAAGTGTCTAGTTCTATTGTTCCACACCCCCTTTTTCTTTTTTTTCTTTCTTTTTTCTTTTTCTTTTTTTTCTTTTTTTTTTTGGTTTTTCAAGACAGGGTTTCTTTGTGTAGTCCTGGCTGACCTGGAACTCACTCTGTAGATCAGGTTGGCCTCAAACTCAGAAATCCGCCTGCCTCTGCCTCCCAAGTGCTGGGATCACACACACACCCCTTTTTTTTGAGACAAGATCTCTCAATGAAACTGAAGCTCACTCACTCTCCAGCAAACCCCAGAGTCTATGTTGCTCTCCAGAACTGAGATTACAGATGCATGTTACCGCACCTGGCTTTATAGTACGAGTCCCAAAGGCACTCAGATCCCTGTGCCTGTTCAGCAGGCACTTTACTGAAAGCCATCTCCCTCAGCCCCTCACCCCCAATGCAAACTGTTAAGTAAAAACTCAAGATTCTACACAATCTGGGCTAAGCTGCCCTCACAGATGGGATCTTGTCATCCCATCCTATGAACTCTACACAGCTGTTGTTCTGAATTTTATTAAGATGCCAGGCTCTGGGTGTAAATGTAACACGCACAGTGCTGGCACACACCAGCGAACTCCATCAAGTGGTCGGTGCCTCTTTTCTCCCACAGTGCTTCTGACCTCACCTATACTCATTCTGTTGCTTTATAATACAAATCTGAGTCAGAATCAGATTCTTTACAATCCCTAGAACACCAGCATTAACCTTACCTGAGACCTTATCAGAAACAGACTCCTGGGTCCATCTCACACCTACAAGAGGAGTCATTATCAGCCCAGGAGCCCCAGGACCACGTTCTCAGCACAAAGGACATGTATTTGCCCCAGAGGGACACAGGGCAGAGAATAAGAGGCAAAGACAGGAGACAGAGGACAAGGAAGAAGGGGGAGGGCAGGGAACAAGGGAGAGGGGAAGTGGTACTTGTCCCAGAGGACAGAGGACTGCCTCTCGATAGAGAGGAGACAGATGTGGCCCACAGGAAAATGGCAGTTTATAAAGGCAAAGGGGAAATACTGGGTTAGGATGAGGTGTTTAATTTTAATTGGACAGGTTAATTAGGTGAGCCAAAGGGGGCTTTTGATTGCTGGACTTCAAGACTTTGATAGCTTGATCCAAGTGACCAGCCTTAGTTAAATAAGTGGCCAAATAAGGGAGTCGACCTTAGAGGCTTTAGGAATGGACTCTAATGGTTTTAGTAAGGCAGAGGGGAGGGGAGAAGGGCAAGGCCTGCCAGAGCCATGTTTACTACTTCAGGCTGGCTAGAGTTCCTTCAACAAGTCTAAATTTTAATAAGATATTGGTCATTTACATGCATGTTTAAGTTTTAGAAATACTAATTCAAAACTGTCTGACCTAGGGCAGAGATAGGTCAAACGTTGAGAGCACCAGCTGCTCTTATAAAAACCCACACTCACTCCCCAGCACCTACATGGTGGCTGACAACCGTCTGTAACTCCAGTTCAGGGGATCTGATGCCCTCTTCTGGCTTCAGATGGCACCAGGCACACACACCAGACATATATGCAGGCAAAACACTCATACACATTAAAAAGAAAAAAAATCCTGCTGAACTATAATACTTCCAGTGGCTTCCTTTCATCTTTATACCCAGGGCTCAGCATAAGACTCAATACTAATGGGGGGCATGTTGGCACACACCTCTAACTCTGAAGTTTGAGAGGCTGAGGAAGAGCATTAGGTGCTGCGGCAATCCCAGAACTGGGGAGATGGAGGGAGGAGGGTTTCTTAGCTCACTGGCCAGCCACAATACTTTAACTGGTAAGCTCAAAGCTAATGAGAGACACTGCCTCAAAGGCAGAAGATGGTATTTCTAAGGATGACATCTAAAGTTGTCCTCTGGTTGCTACACACACATATATGCACATATACTCACATGCACAAGCATGCATGCATATACACAAACATGCATAAAAAGCAAAAAAGGAAAATAATAATATACTTACCAAATGTCATAGTCTATATAGTACACTATCCACAAAGTTAGAAAGAATGAGTTTGTATCAATGGGTTTTTTTTTTTTTAAGATTTATTTATGTGTATGAGTACACTGTAGCTGTACAGATGACCGTGAGCCATCATGTGGATACTGGAAATTGAACTCAGATGACCCCGCTTGCTCCTGCGTAATACACTGTAGCTGTCTTCAGACACTCCAGAAGAGGGCGTCAGATCTCATTACGGGTGGTTGTGAGCCACCATATGGTTGCTGGGATCCGAACTCAGGACCTTCAGAAGAACAGTCAGTACTCTTACCTGCTGAGCCATCTCGCTAGCCCAAATCACTGATTCTTTTTTCTTTTTTTTAAGATTTATTTATTATTATATCTAAGTACACTGTTGCTGTCTTCAGACACACCAGAAGAGGGCATCAGATCTCATTACAAATGGTTGTGAGCCACCATGTGGTTGCTGGGATTTGAACTCATGACTTTGGAAGAGCAGTCAGTGCTCTTAACCACTGAGCCATCTCTCCAGTCCTGTATCAATGTTTTTGTTTTGAAATTTGTGAAGAACAGTAAAGGGATACAGATCAAAATATTAGGGTGGGTTTTGTATTATGCTTTTCTGTATCTAAATTTTTCCTTTAATTGAAAACAAAAAAAAAATGTAGTAAGAAAACAAAGCCACTTTCTTTTTATTTATTTATTTTTTAAATTTATTTATTCATTTCATGTATATGAGTACACTGTTGCTGTCTTCAGACACACCAGAAGAGGGCATTGGATCCCATTACAGATGGTTGTGAGCGACCATGTGGTTGCTGGGAATTGAACTCGGAACCTCTGGAAGAGCAATCATTGTTCTTAACCACTGAGCCATCTCTCTAGCACCACTTTATTTTTAAGAGTATCCATCCTTCCAGGACAGCCAGGGCTATACAGAGAAACCCCGGCAGGAAAACAAACAAACAAAAAAGTATCCATCCTTAGTTGGGGGGGTGGTGTGGTGATGGTGCATGCCTTTGATCCTAGCACTCAGGAGGCAGAGGCAGATCTTTGAGATCAGCCTAGTCTACAGAGTGAGTTCCAGGACAGCCAGGGCTACACAGAGCAACCCTGTCTTGAAAAATCAAAAGCTAAAAATCCATTCTCTGCACTAAGCCTGTACATGGCGGCCTTGACTTGCACATGGGAAGCTGAGACCCCCCAGGCAGTGGCTGTGGCACAGAAGGCAAGAGTCGGCACCAACTCGAGGCTGCTTCCCAGTTTCTTTCTTAGCACTGCATGTGACAGCTAATCTTGGCTGTCAACTTGAGATCTGGAATCAAGTAAGACTCAAGCACCTGGGCATGCTTGTGAGGGAGTTTCTTGATTGGATCATTTGGGGTAGGATGACCCACCCCAAATCTGGGCCACACTCTGTGGTGGGAGCCCACATAACATCATAAGGAAGAAGAAAGCTTTAGTTTTAGGCATGCCTGCCCTAACTCTCACTGCCCCCCAATACTTCTCTATTCGTCCGTTCTATCATTAGTCCTGTTCCTTTAGAGAACCCCAAAGCATGATAAAACCTACTGGAAGATGCAACTGAAGGGAGGAGGGGCTTATTAGGCTCATAATTTGAAGTTAGAATCCATTACTACAGGAGAGTCACTGGCAGGAACTGGAAGCAGCTGCTCACAGCACATTCACTATCAAAGGCAACGTGTTAGTGCAAGCCTGCTAGTGCTCAGCCTGCTCTCTTTCTCTGATCCTGGCTCCAGCCCATGAAATGTTGCCACCTACATTCAGGATGGGTCTTCTTACCTCAGTTAAGAAAATCTTGCAAGCGTGTCTGCTAGCCAACCAAATCTAGAACATTCCTCAGAGACTCCCTTCCCAGGTGGCTTTGCATGTGTCAAGTGGACTATAAAAACCAACCATTCCAGCCAGCATTCACTTCCCTGGCCAGTTACTCCAAACTCAGCAGACCGTGGCCAACAGGAGGGCCTCACTATTTCTCCATTACCTCTTTCTCTCTTCTTTTTTGAGACAGTCTCAGTATGTGGCTTTGGTTGGCCTGGAGCTATGGAGACCAAGCTGATCTCAAATCACAGAGATCCACCTGTCTTTCTTTGCCTCCCTAGTCCTGGGTGAGATATCCTGCTCCCCACCTCGAACTCAGTGGCTTTAACAGCATCAGGGGACCGGACCTCCCTTATGAACAAGGCATTCAGAACCGCTCATGCTGCACCATCGCCCCCTGGTGTCTAACTTTGAAAATGGAAATTGGCTTGATAATAAGCTTCTGTGAAGGGGTAAACACTTTAAATGTTCCCTTTCCTTTCAGTCCCTCCCTTTTTGAAGATTTGTAGGGGACTGACTCTCCACCACAACCCCACTAACACACACACACACACACACACACACACACACACACACACACTGCTTCCGCCCTGGACTCCCAGACCCATTCCCATCTTTAAACCATTACGGACTCTGATACTGACATACAGAATCAGGACCTGAGCCAACCAGAGAATATGGTTCAGGTGACATAGGCAGTGGTGGCCACACAACTTTGCCTTCTGCGCTTTCCTGCCTTGGTGGACACTGCTTATCAGCACTGCCTTTCCTGTCTCCTCCGCCTCGATCCACATCTCAGAGCCATAGGTGCAGCAGCCATGGACCCTTGGCCATGGCCTAGCATGGAGAAGTCCTAGGGGCCTCTACTGTAGGCACTGGTATTTCAGGGAGTCAGGTAGCAATGCTGACCCTCATTAGAAATGGCCTAGGGTAGCAATGGCAGCCCTCAGCTGCGGTGCTCCAGATCTCCAGACACTGCACAGCCTCCTGGCTCCTCCAGAAAGAAGGAGACGCTCACCAGGATATCTAGAACAGCAAGCAAGGTACAAGGCATCAGGTGATCCAGGCCCAAGAGCACAGCAGGGGTATACCTAACCCTCCACAGAGGCCAGCCACAGGGGAAGGAATGTAGCGCAGGGCTAATGGGTACCAGTACCTGACACAAGGGTTTGGCACTCATCTTCTGAAATTTGGTCCCAGGCCTTGGGCAGTGCTTGGATGCTGGCCAAATCTCCCCAGTGAACAGAGGAGAGAAGGTACTTTCTCTTCAGGTACCTTCCCAGAAGTTAAGGACTGCTCAGAAAAAAAAGGAATTTACTTAAACCAAGTAATCTATGTCACTAGGTCATGTGCTCTTATGGGACTACTCAACAGTAGTTGAATGTGGTCCATCTCAGCCATGTGATTAAAAGCAAAGGCAGGGTAGTAGAGCCGACCAGTGCCTTTCATTGCCTAGCCTATGGAAGTGCTTAGTGATATCAGTGTTAGCAGCACCTACTACACTGTTGCAATTATAATAGGAAACAGAGGAACACAAGGAAGGTTGGCCCTACATTTCCAAATTAGGTGACAATCTCCTTTGTCAACTTGCCTGGATTTAGAATCACCATGGAAACATGATACAGGTTGTGTCTGTGATGGTGTCTCCAGAAAGGTTTAACTGAAGTGGGAAGACCCCTCTGAATGTGGATGGTGTCAATCCATGGGCTGGGGTCCCAGAATGAATAGGAAGTGACCAGAGCACCAGCAGTCAGCATTCCCTACGTCCTGCTGCAAGTGCAATGTGACCAGTGGCTTACGTCTCTGTCTCCATGATGGACATATCCCTCAGCTATGACCTGAAACAAATCTGTCTGTCCTGCTTCGTGTCTGATACTTGACCACAACATGAAAATCTAACGCAGTGGGCACTGCTGGTCCATGTTCAGATTTAAACTTGAATTTGTAGTTCATTAGTGAGCCAGTTGGAGGCAGCCATAGGAAACTGAGACCCAAGACTAGGAGCAAAACCAGGGTCAGATGACAGCATGGACAAGAATGAAGGAAAGGCCAGAACTGCGAATTTTCTGCTCTCAGGCTTGCTCCCCACCATGCCAATTGTTCTTCAGAACATGGCCAGCACTGTTAAGCATAGGCCTTGACCATGTGGTTCTACTTAAAGCTTTTGAGAACTTTGATTTCAGAGTAACAGCCAAAACTTTCAAGATCCTTCTCAAAAAAACCAAGGCCCTCTGTCACTATCCTCACATCCTGCCCTGGCCCCACTGGCCTCGTAGCCAGTCCCTACATGTATGTAACCAGACAAGCTCGCACCCAGGCTGTTCACTCCATGTACCCTTTTCCAAATACCCACATGGCTTGTTCCTTCCCTCTTTCAAACTCTTGTTCCTGCCCTCTTTCAAACTTTGCTCAAATGCAGTGAGCATCACTGTCTCATAATGTCACTGTCTCATGGGTTCCTGCCCTGACCACACTATTAAAGTCACAGCCCCACAGTGCTCCTTCACCTGCCCTGCCTTATTTAGCAGTCACCACATCTGACACTATACACTCCCTCTTTTTACGCCTGCTCCCAGCGCTTAGAGTTGTGCCTAGCAGATAAACTATAAGGAATGACTATTTGAAAAAAGACAAATGCAAGAGGGATCTAAGTTTGAGCACTAGAGAACTGCAGCAAACTATACAGTCGGCTGGGCCTGTGTAATCTGTAGACCTGAACCTGCTGTGGCCTCTAGGCGCAGCTCTGGGTGGTCAGGAAGGATATGAGCTTCGATAATGTCTGTCGATGTCTTGCAGCCACTCCAACATGTCAGCCACAGAGGGGCTCACAACTGAGGGGCGGAGGACAGTATCAATGTCAAGCACAGCCGCATGCTGCTCATAGGCCTGAAACACCTGCTCCACATGGTTGCTGATGGTGTTACGAACCTTGAGGAGAGTGGCTCTGTGGAAAAAGTAGGGTGTTAGGCAGTATCCCAAAACAAGATAGGGGGTAAGGTTTCTCAAAGCACTACTGCCATTTTGAAGCTTTGTTTCAGAGGGGACTCCAACCTTTAGACATGTTAGGGAAGGAGTCTACAGCCGAGCTACATCCTTTTTAACCTAGTATGGGGGAAGGGCATGCACATCCCAGAGCATACGTGTGGAGACCAGAGGACTACTTTGTGGCATCCACTACCCTTCCACCTTTCCATGGACTTGTGGATTGAACCAGGTCATCGGGCTTGCACAGCAAGTGCTGTTACCCACTGAGCCATCTTAACTGTCCTTGGTTGGACAGTTCTACAATGGCAGTGTGGGCTCAATGTGCACAGTTTGCTTGAGAAAGTAAGTTATTTCCCCTGTGCCTAAAGACTCCATTGCTCACCAAGAACAGCAAACACACAGTCAATCAGTGAAGGAACTGTCACTGGAAAGACAAATATGATGATGTGTATAAGATGCCTTTGGCAGTGTCTACATACTATTCTAATGCTGACTCTAAGGAACCCATCACTAAAACAACAGCTGCAACTTCCCAATGGACAAGGGATCCCCTAGCTGAGAACTCTAGCTCTAAATATCCTACTGTGGCGTATGGTATAAAAACAGGAAACAATCCAAAACCCTCAAGTCTGTAAGTCCTGCTTATAGACTGTGACTAACATTAAGATCAAACAGAAGCCAGACAGTGGTGGCACATGCCTTTAATCTCAGCACTTGGGAGGCAGAGACAGGCAGATTTCTGAGTTCGAGGCCAGCCTGGTCTACAGAGTGAGTTCCAGGACAGCCAGGGCTACACAAAGAACCCTGTTTCCAAAAAAACAAAACAAAACAAAACAAACAAAAAAAAAGAACAAACAGAAAACAGAGTATCTGTGTAACACCTGGATGGTAACTGTTCTGTGGACTAGTCAGTGACACATGTATCCACTTGTGTGTAGAGCCAAGTGGTAATGCAGAGCCCCAGCTTAAGTGGCAGGCACACTTCAGACTCCCGGCTCTATTTCTCACTGGCTCTGTGATCAGGACAATCAGTTTGATTTTCCGTTTTCTTACTTCCAAATGCATGAACAGGGATAAGCCCGAGGTACACAAGGTAGTACCTTGTAGGTATACACACGGTGCCGTACACGCAGTCCTTAGCCCTGGCTCTCCCTGACCTACAGTATACCAAGGACAGCTACAGAAGAGGACTGCGCTCTTCTCCACTCTTCTTTTCTGCTTCTGTAATTTCTTCCATTTATCTAGTTGGCTTGGGGTTATTTTTATTTATTTATTTTTGTTTACTTATTTATTTTGAGACTGGGTTTCTCTGTGTAGCCCTGGTTGTCTTGAAACTCCCTCTGTAGACCAAACTGGCCTTGAACTCAGAGCTCTGCCTGTCTCTGCCTCCTTAGTGCTGAGATTAAACACCTGGCCTGGTTTGGGTTTTTTTTTTAAGACATGGTCTTTTTTAAGACATGTAGTCCAGGCTGCCCTCACACGTACAGACATTCAACCTTAGCCCCAGGCACAATTACTCCTGGCTTGCTTTTGTCAATTTTTTTGTAGGACCACCCTGACTGAGGCTGGGATGCCATGCAACATTAAGATCTGCCCATCAGGCTGGAGAGATGGCTCAGCGGATAAGAGCACCGACTGCTCTTCCAGAGGTCCTGAGTTCAAATCCCAGTAACCACATGGTGGCTCACAACCAGCCATAATGAGATCTGATGTCCTATTTTGATGTGTCTGAAAACAGCTACAGTGTACTTACATATAATACATTAAAAAAAAAATCTGCCCATCAACAAAGGGGGATACAAAGCTTCTTACAGCCTTTCAGCTAGCTTGTCCAGGACAGTGTCACCGGCCTCCAGTTGCTTGCGCCTCAACCGCTCCTGTAAGTCTGGAAAGGGACGAAGGGCTGGCACATCCTCAAACCGCAGACTCTGTCCAGCTTGCAGCTGCTCAGCCAGGTTACTGAGAGAGGACAGGAGGGGCGAGCAGTCCTGCAGAGTGCTCTGCCACAGGCCCTGCTGTTCCTCCACCACAGGGAAGCACTTCTTCAGGGCCTCCTGTACAACCAGCAGAGGCTGGTCATGAGCCATCTTCTGGGAAGAAAAACAAAACAAAACAAACGAGAGTCAGAGTACCAAAAGGGGAGGGCCTGCATCAAGGGTGAGTCATTGATGACTAACCTCATGAGAAGACCAGCTGTCGGTCTTCAAATAGTCCCAAGGCAATACTGACAGGGAGACTTTGGGGGACAAGAAAAAGAACTCCTCAGCTGGGCAGTGGTGGCGTGTGCCTTTAATTCCAGCACTTGGGAGGCAGAGGCAGGCAGATTTCTGAGTTCAAGACCAGCCTGGTCTACAGAGTGAGTTCCAGGACAGCCAGGGCTACACAGAGAAACCCTGTCTCCAAATAAATAAATAAATAAATAGATGGAAAAAGAACTCCTTGTCCTAGAAGCTGGTTGACACCTTTGGCCAACAATGAAGTAGGAATTCCAGCAGTACACTTATCAACTGCTTACGGCCTTTCTTCCTTCCCAGCTATAAACCTTCCATGTTCTAGAAATCTCACTAGAAATCCCATTTACAGAGAAAGGACACACACTACCCCATTTATAACCGCAGGAGTTCCTGATTTCACTTTATTAGATTATAATACCACCAAAGAATCTTGAAAGTCACTCACTTACTTCTCTTATCAAACAACTTCTTGTTTGAAGGGAGTAACAAGGGTTTTTAGAAATCCTTTTGAGATGTAACCATACAGCCACCAAAATAAGTAGGCATGGCTAATGTAACATGACTGTAGTTCCAGCACTCTGGAGGCAGAGCCAGGTGGATCTTTGGGTTTGAGGCCAGCTTGGTCTCAAGAAACTGGGAGAGAAAAAAAAAGAAGAAGGGATGGCAAGATGACTCAGCAAGTAAGAGCACTGACTGCTCTTCCAAAGGTCCTGAGTTCAAATCCCAGCAACCACATGGTGGCTCACAACCACCCATAAAGAGATCTGATGCCCTCTTCTGGTGTGTCTGAAGACAGCAACAGTGTATTTATTTATTTATGATAAATAAATAAATCTTTGGGCCTGAGTAAGCAGGGACTGATCGAGCCAGGCCAACCGGAGTGAGCAGAGGTCCTAAAAATTCAATTTCGAACAACCACATGAAGGTTCACCACCATCTGTACAGCTACAGTGTACTCATATTCATAGAATAAACAAATAAATCTTTTTAAAAATATCAACTGCTGATCTCCCTGGAGAAGCTCATACCCACGTGGCTATGTCTAACTTTCTAAGACTCTTTGAGCAGCATTCAAGTGCCTTTTATGCCCTTGTGCTTAAGCCAACAGCTTAAAATTGCTTTAGGCTGGGAGTTGTCGAATGCACCTTTAATCTAGGAAGACAGAAACAGGCAGATCTTTTTGAGTTCGAGGCCAACCTAGCGTACACAGAGACTTCCAGGCTAGCCAGCGTTATATGGTGGGCCTCTGCATGTGTTTAGAACCTCAGCTTCATAAACAGATTAGTGCTGAATTCTTTTCAGCGTCAGAGCCATCAGCTGGGCTGAAGTCCCTAAAAGGTCAGGGGATCTCCTCACGTTGCTGAAGGTGGCAGTGTGAAGCTGTGTCTCTGTCTTGTCACCGCTGACACTCAAGAATTCTGGCGGTCCTCTTACCAGCTCTCTGCAGAAGGACCGTTGCTTCAGCTCTTCCGAAGGGGGTTTCTTCACGACAGGGCAATCTGCCTTAGATTGCGAGTCTCTGGAGTCTGTCTATTCCAGCACCTGTGCTTCTGGAGTCAGTCTTGTCTCCTTTCTTTAAGATTTCCAGCCCTGTTCCTAGATCAACAGGAGAACGGAAATCCTGGGTTGTCAATGCTGAGTACATCAAAAACTACACTGCGCTTGCCACTGTCTGCACTTTCACAAGAGCGAACTCACCACTCTACTTCCAATAAGCGCGACTCTGGAGTCGCGGAAAGATGGCGTGTGCCGCAATGGCGTGTGCCACAATGACTTCTGGGTATTGAAGTCCTCCGTGGGGAAACCTGTCGGAGGGAGAAGAAGCTTTATTGTGATTGGGCGTTGTGAGAACCATCCTAAGACAGCGATTTGCTATTGGCTACATTGTGTCCGTTGAGTTTGAATTGGGTGGCGGTTATCCGAGGAGCCGCCCGTCCCTTAGCTGGAGCTGTGAGGTTTCCTGATTCTGTGTTTTGGGACCTGCTGGTACGTTTCCGCACAATTCTAGATACCTAGACTCCAACGACTGAACTTTCGCTGCTCCCGGCCGCTCACGCCCTCTTTCCCCGTCTCAGTCGCTGACCCGGCAGCTTGGCTCCTCGCTCGACGCACCCGGCGCCATGGCTCCCAAGAAACGCAGCAGCCGCGGTACCAAGGCCAACACGCTGCGGAGCCGGAAGCTCGCCTCCTTCCTGAAGGACTTCGACCGCGAGGGTAAGGGGTGGATTCGCGTGATAGTGAGTTTTGGGTGGGTTGGGACGCAGGTGCAACGTCTTTGCCCACTTGACGCGGGATCCGTCCGCTTTCACCTCTTTTTTGCAGTGCAAGTTCGAATCAAGCAAATGGAGTCCGACAGACAGACCCTCCTCAAGGAGGTGGAAAATGTATACAACATCGAGATCCTTCGGCTCCCCAAGGCGCTGCAAGAGATGAAGTGGCTTGACTACTTCGGTAAGAGCTGCTAGCGTTTTCCCCGTGGCCGACTGGTGCTTATCTTGAAAGCTTTCTATAGGGACTCATTCAGACGTCCTCTTCTTTTTTAAAAAAAAAAGAAAAAAAGTGGGCGGGGAGTGAGACAGGATTTCTCTGTGTAGCCCTGGCTGTCCTGGAACTCACTCTGTAAACCAGGTTGACCTCAAACTGAGACATCCACCTGCTTCTGCCTCCCCTTCTTAGTGAGGTCTAAAATAACCACCGGTGGGAAAATTGCCATCTGTCATAACTTATAAGCAGGCAAGAATTACCCTTCAGATGAGCGCTATTAGGGCAGTGCATCTCACCTTCACTGTTGAATGGGAGAGCTTTAGAAGAGTCATACCAGAAATAGCTCGATGGAGATCTGAGGGGAGAGGAAAGGGGGGAGATCTCAAATCTATAGTACAAAGTGAGCTTCTGATTCTTGAAGGCTGTTCCACATGACCTAGCCTAACCTAGCCTACTCGCCAGTAGGCAAGGATCCAGTCACTAACTTTTATCGTGCAGCTTTACAGAGAAGGGAAAGAATTGCAAGACCAGGACACATCATGTTTTCTCAGCATCTCTGTGTCCAAGGGGAGAGTTTTGGGAGGGCACATCCATATTTTGGGGAGTACCCTACTGCTCACTCCCACCTGAAACTGCTATCCAACCCGTGGGTAGGCAAACCATAGCCCTTAACAGGCCAGGTAACAAATAGTTTAGAATTCTGGAACTGGATTTTTGTTACAGTTCCAAAAGAGCAGTGATGAATTTGATTTCTGGGCACACTGAAATGTCAATTTCATGTAATATTCACACATCAGGGAAATACTTGTGCAAACTCAGCCTTCTAAAATGAATGAATAAGAAACAAATTATTTGGTTTTATCAGAGCTCATTTCGAACAGTATCTTCAAACAGCTCTGTCTTATGGAAAATTGCACAGCTTAAAAAATGAACACATCACTTGTGAACTGCAAAGATACGAGTGGTTTTCTGACCAGAGAAAAATCCCAACCCATTCCCACCACTTGTGAAACCTCTGAGGAAACATGGAGCATGGGGCCTCCTTTCTCTTCCAACCACTTTCTCTGCCTTCCTCATCAATAAAACCTACCAGTGTGCCTCTTTCTTCCTAGGTGGAAGTGCATGTTTTGCTCACAAGATTCTTCTGTCATGCCTTATTAATCCATCTGTTCATTCATTTCTACAAAGTTAAGTGGCAGTCACTATGCTAAGGATGCACCTAGGAAAAGCAGATAGCATCCCTATCCCTAGGAACTTACAGGGTAGTGGAGAAGGACCACTTAAAAATTCATACAGAATTTAGAAATAAGTACTATCAAAAAGATAGGAGTAGTAGCCAGTAAGTATGAATTAAATAAACATTAGTAGGATAAGCCAGGCTGGGCAGTGGTGGCGCACACCTTTAATCCCAGCGCTTGGGAGGCAGAGGTAGGCGGATTTCTGAGTTCGAGGCCAGCCTGGTCTACAGAGTGAGTTCCTGTCTTGGGAAAAAAAATATGATAAGCCAGTCTTGGTTTTGAGACAGGCTCTCTTTGTGGTCCTGGCTGTTCTGGGACTCTTATGTAACTCAAGGTGGCCTTGAACACACTTGTGATCTACTTGCCTCTGTCTTCAAAGCTCTAGGATTAAAGGCGTGCGCCACCATGCTGGCAAGTAGACCAGTTTTAGAATGATGAAATTAGGGCCCAGAGAGATCCATTACGCAGGTTCTCATATATAGAGGCAGTGTCCGTTTGCTCCCCAGGCATTCTATCTGTAAGGTACAAGATCTTAACAGTATACCCAGGATTCCATGAGGA
>NW_022196900.1:81245520-81256416 GCF_008632895.1 Mastomys coucha | reverse complement strand
TGTTTGTTTGTTTTTTGTTTTGTTCTTTTTTTCTTTTTCTTGAGATAGGGTTTCTCTGTGTAGCCCCAGCTGCCCTGGAATTCATTCTCTAGACTTTAATAAAATCTCAATTGTTCAATTTTACCTATGAAGACTTGGGAGCCAGATGCTTGCGTGAAAGCCTGCTAGCTCACAGGCTGTAGAGGCAGAGAACGCACCCAGCTGACCTCCTTCCTCAGCTGATGTCCTAGAAGGCACGCCTCTCTCAGGCCTCTTCAAGAAACCTCCTTCAAATTGAATGCCCCTCCCTTTTACTTCCTATATGTCTCTCTATCCACCCTCCTGACTTGTTCTTACTCTCTATGGTTTTTTTTTTAATAATCCTATGCTCACTTCTTGTCAACTGGTTGCTTGCTCTACCTCTTGACCTATGGTTGACTTTATTTCATTATGTTCACAGTACTCAAGCAAAAAGCTCTTGAATTAAAGATGTGTGTTAAAGCTGAGCCACACCATAACTAAAAACGGGTTTTTCCAGTAAATAACACAGTTCTGGGGTTCACAAATATTCTGTCAGACTCTGAGATCTGCCTGCCTCTGCCTCCTAAGTACTAAGATTAAAGGCATGTGCTATCACTGCAGGGCCCACGAAGATTTGTAATAAGGAGCTCACCTAAGCTTTCATTCTGTATCTTTTTGCCAGGACCAAGGGATATTATCTCGAATTCAATTCAGGCAGGAGCAGACTCCTAAGTAGCTTTAGTAGCTTTTGAGTAATTGCTGTACTTTGTATGTAAGTATTTGCAGTGTGAAGCAGTCTAAATGAGACCATTTTGTATTAGAATATTTGGCCTTTTGTCCTGTGCAGCTCCATGGTTACAATGGCGAGAGTCCTTTGCTAGTCAGGGCAAACATCTGTTAGCCTTGCCTGGGTTTGTGTTAATGAAATGACCTATGGGAAGTCTTCAGACATACTGGATGGGGTCCTGTTTGCCAGGGAACTCAGCTGTACCCTCAGAGGATTAGAGCTCAGAAATATTAACAGTTTAAATGTGGTATTTGAGCTGAGTTTTAAAGAATGAAGTTTTTAGGGTACAGAGAAGTGTACTGAGCAGAAGAAATACTTAGTATCCAAGGTCTGAGTCTGAGGATAGCCCGTTTAGGAAACAACAGGAACTCTGAGGACAGAGATGGTGGGTCACTAGCTAGACTGGGAGGGTCACACTGGAGAAAGGTCTGAAGACAGTGCTAGAGGGAAGCCTTCGCCGCTCGGTTTGAGAAAAATAATTGATAGTGCTAGAGAGGCAGTCCTCACCCAAACCTGAGAGTAACAAAAGTGATGTTCTTTTTAAGCCCTAGGAGGAAATGAGCAGGCCCTGGAAGAGGCAGCAACAGTAAGTAAACCATCTTGGTTTTGAGTTGGTTAGTTTGTAAGTTTAATTCTGTCACAGTAGAAGGGCATGGGAGTTCTGTGGCCTCTCCACAATACTTTGATAGGGAAGTTTGTGTGTTTCCTTTTCCCTCTGAAGGATGAATAATGTTAAATCTATGAAGTAAATTGGAAATGGTCAGATTAACTTATAAACATACAAATGTAGACTCATCAGAGAGTAGGGAAAGAAACTTGAAGTAGGGGCTTATAAATAGGGGCTTGAGACCCTGGAGGGAAAGAGGTGACTGCAAATTATGGGAGATGAGGAAAAGATCTCAAGAGAACAGAGGTCATCCTGTTTACACAAGCAGTCTCCTAGGCCATCCATCTAACCTCTGGCTAGGCCAGTGTTAGCCTTGCAGTCTGCCTGTGCAGATCTTCTTAGGCAGCTGGGACCTCCACTGGCAAGGCTCTGCCCGCCTCTGCTGTTTGCTACTGCAGAGGATGCCAAAGAAGAGCTTCTCAGAGGTAGCCTGGGTCCACCCATAGAGAGAGGTCTAATTGTGAGTAGCCAGCTGGGAAGGGGCCAGGGGAGTGTGTTTGGGAAGGGATGTTTTATCCCCCACAATCTTTCTCTTTACCCTTCGTAGTAATTTTTATCATAAACTGCCTAATGTAGGTCTGGCAAAATGGCTCAGTAGGTAGACACTGCAACTGGCAACTTGGATTAGATACCTGGAGCCCAGATGGTAGAAGGAGAGAGTAATTGATCATAGTTGTCCTCTGACTACATGAGGGCCTAGACACATGCACATATACATAAGCACATGAAGTAAAGTATGGTTCTCTAGTCTCACACAGTAGTGGGGAACCCTATTTGTCACTAGTGGATCAGGATGGAAGGTAAGGTAGCTTAAGGCTGCTGTTAGGTAGGTAGTATGGAGGGATCACAGGATCTGATCGTATTCTTAGATGGATAGTATTAGAGTTGAATTAATGGTGTCCATCCTAGGATCCTGGCTTGGTTTAGGGAAAAGTTCACACTTTTTTTTTTTTTTAAGATTTATTTACTTTATATATATGAGTACACTTTAGCTGTACAGATGATTTCGAGCCTTGATGTGGTTATTGGGAATTGAATTTTAGGACCTCTTCTCGCTCAGGTCAGCCCCACTTGCTCCAGCCCAAAGATTTGTTTATTATATGAAAGTACACTGTAGCTGTCTTTAGATGCACCAGAAGAGGGCGCCAGAACTCATTACAGGTGGTTGTGAGCCACCATGTTGTTGCTGGGATTTGAACTCAGGACCTTTCAGAAGAGCAGTCAGTGCTCTTAACCACTGAGCCATCTCTCCAGCCCAACCTCACACTTTTGATCACAGACATGGTTATTGTTATGCAGAGTATCATAGGAAAGGGTCCGAGGGAATCAGTTTCATTTTGACAGCTTCCTTGTGGTCTTTTGCCCTAACCCTCAAGGGAAGTAGAAAGCCTTAGAGCTTAAGTTCCTTTAAATATATTAAGTTGTGATGCAGCCTAGGAGACTGGGTAAAGTGGAAACTGGCCTTATCGGGCCACACTGCTCAAATGACACTGATACTTTGTAGACTCAGTACACCAGAACCCTTTTATATTCTCTTCTACTATCACTCCCAAGACTGAAGGCAGCAAAGAGAGGCAAGATGAAGGATTTATCTGTGACAGGCAGTAGCCATATCTGTGATGGCCAGCAGCTGTGTTACTAGTTGCCACCATTTTGGACAGGACAGAGAAAGAATGATCTTGGCCTTGCAGAAAGTTCTTGTTGGACAGAGTTGGGAACTAGTCTGTCATTGACTTTCACAGAGTCCCTTGGCATGATAAAATTGTATATAAATGGTGTATATACACACTTGTCTATTTTCATGGGGAGAAAATTTATCATAGTTTGTATGAATTCATCAAAATTGAAGACTTTGGTTGAAAGGATACCGTGACTTAAGGGTTTGTAGTTTCACTGAGAAGTAGGTATCCATCAGCTTCAGAAGTTAAAAGATAGTTTAAAGTGTTGGGGATGTGTGCTGTAGAAGGGCGGAAACACTTGAAGCAGACCAGGAGCCAGTGAAGCATCTTCGTCCATACTCTCTCATTGCAATAAGTTCCATGACTCATTTCACTGATCCCCCTGCAGACATCCAGATTTAATGTTACAAAACATTCGAGATGAATCATACTCATTAGCTAGTATGTCTCTCTCATTTTAAATTAGTCTGATATACAGAACTTCAAATAAGCCTTATGGTGCAGTATGGAAGATCCAACACTACCACACCAAATTGAAAGAATTCCAACTTTAGCTTTGATTTGAAACCCAGAAATGATTCTTTGGCCCCAAAACTCTGACCTAGATTTATTGGGGCTCCCAAGACCATTGTGTAGCCAGGCTTTCCTTGAGCATGTTGGTCCTCCTGCCTCAGCCTTGCAAATGTTGGAGTTTCAGGTGTAATGATTCCCTAGGAAGAGTCACAAGCCTCAGCTTAAGGTTATACACATGGCGATGACACTGATCCCAAGAATATAAAGCAGTGAGCAAGATACAATAGGATATGTCTCATGTCAAGCAGCTGGGCGTGGGGGTGTATCCTGTCAATTCAAGCATTCGGGAAGCAGTGGTAGCTGGATCACTGGAGATTGGGGCCAGCCTGGTCTACATAGTGAATTCTAGGATAGCCAAGGATACATAGCGTGACCCTGTCTTAACAAAACAAAACCAGAGGAAGCCAGGTATATGCTTCTAGGAGTCTCCCTACAGTGAAGTCACAGGACAAGCTTAATTCAATGTACTTGAGCTACATGTAGTCTTAGTACACAAGCTCATTCAAGACTCCATATAGATTTTCCTGAGTCAGGCTGGAGAGATGGCTCAGCAGTTAAGAGCACTGACTGCTCTTCCGAAGGTCCTGAGTTCAAACCCCAGCAACTACATGGTGGCTTACAACCATCTATAATGAGATCTGACGGCCTCTGACAGCTATAGTGTACTTAGATATAATAATAAATAAATCTTTTTTAAAAAAAAAAAGGATTTTCCTTAGTCTTAGGCACTTGGGCATCCCCTGCCCAGCACAGAAAAGCAGTTGTTAATAACATGTAAACTATTTATTTGCATGAAATTGAAGCACAAAGAGAGCTATTCGGTTTGTTTGTTTTTGTTTTTGTTTTTTTTTTTGAGACAGGGTTTCTCTATATAGCCCTGGCTGGCCTCGAACTCAGAAATCCACCTGCCTCTGCCTCCCAAGCGCTGGGATTAAAGGCGTGCGCCACCATTGCCCTATGCAGGAATGAATCCTTGGTCTCAGTAGACAGCCAAGATCCAACTTTGCAGTCACACCTGTAGTGTTAGTTCTTGTACTGTGTCAGCGGCCTGCCACCAGCAGTGAGCTAGAAGCCTGCTGTCATCAGTGGCCTGCCCCCAGCAGTGAGCTGGAAGCCTGCTGTCATTACCATGGATGGTGCAGAGTTGGCAGCAGGGTCCCGCTCCCTTCTTACCTACAGGGTAGACAACATTAGTCTGTTAGAGAACTGAGCATAGACAGCCTCAGAGTGATCTCCTAATCACTGTCTGTGCTCTCAGTCTACCCATCCTCCTTGTCAAGCCATTTTTACATGTGTCCCGTGAAGAAAGGACTGAGTCTCCTCTTGGTTGAGTCAGAAGACCCTGTCTCAAACAACTAATCTGCAAAAAAAATGGAAAAGGGTTTTCCATCTGCAAAGTGTGTGTGTGTGTGTGTGTGTGTGTGTGTGTGTGTGTGTGTACATACACGTGTAAGTATGCATGCACATACATACATACGTAAATACATACCTGGATACAGCCAAATCCATAAACTCCTTCTGAACAAGTGAAGTAATTGATTGTGGTTTGTCTCAGAGGAATGACAGAAGAAACGAGACAGAACAAGGAAGCGTGCATAGTCAGAAGCAAGTTATTGGCAAGGTCTTTGATCCTGAGTTGTGTGGTAGGCTTATAATTCGTTTGTACCTTAACTTACTGTTTCTTATACGTGCTGGACTAAGCCTACTACTTTCTGGTTGTTTGTCACAGACTGATGGAGACATCAAAGAAATAAACAATTTAACAGCAGAAGCTATTCAGACACCTTTGAAATCTGTCAAAAGTGAGTACTTTTCCCCTTTTTTGTATAATTTTGTATATGTTTATGTTGTGTGTGAGAGCATAGATAAATGTGAGTGTGTGTGGAGGCAGAGGCTGCTGATCTTGGGTGTTAACCACTCACCACTATTGACAGAGTCTCTTGTTGAACTCAGAGCTTGCCTCTTCAGCCAGTATAGTGGCCAACTTGCCACATGCCCTGTCTCCATCCACTGAAGGCTGGGATTATGGACGGGCATTCCCTGGGGTTGGTTCTATATGTCTGAACTCCATTCCTCACACTTGCTTACACGACAAGCATGTTATTCATTGACCATCTCCCAAGACCTTTACTGGTTTAAGTCAGAGTCTTAGTGTACAGCATACGTGAGCCTGGAGCTGGCTATCCTCCTGCCTCAGTGCTGAGGTTAGAGACAGTGCCAGCATGCCTCGTGTAAGTGGATTTCAAACCCTTGTAGAACAGAAAGCTGAGGTCCAGGGAGCTTTATTGGCTATTCAGACCAGGCCTCAGTGGTGTATCTTTCTGGCCCTTGGTTTTATTAAGTATAAAATTTTGATTTGGGTCTCTGTATTCAGTGATTGCAAGACTAATGTGTGAGCTAAAGTAAACATGAAAGGGGGGGGGGATCTGTGCTGAAGACTGGCCTCGGTGCCTGCGCACTTTCTCCAGAAGGATGGGTGCAATTCCCCGGCATCCTCAGGTCTGAAGAGAATTTCAGAGAAACACTTCTGTCAGCATTAAATTGTGGCCACATTCACAGATCTGTCTGTGCAAAATCATCTCACATAATTATGCCCCATACTCTGAGACTTGTTATATTTACTTATTTGGGAATAAAGTGGTATGGTCTGGTAGGACAAATTACAGTGGCTGGTTCTCTCTTACTGTAGACATGGATCGAAGAGACTAGATTCAAGATATAAGGCATGGTGGCAAGCAAGTTTGCCCCTTGAACTGTCTTGTCAGCCCATTTGGGAAACCAAGCTATACTAAGTACTGAGCATGGAATTGGGTTGGATGAATTAAAGCCTGCACCTTAAAAAAAAAAAAAAAAACTGGACCACATGTCACTGTCATTGCTCAGTGGCAGCTCAGTGCATTCAACTGTGGTGAAGGCAGGCCTGAACCATGGCCTGGATGTGCAGGCCACTTTCCGAGCTGTTTAACACTGAACCAGAACCATTGCTAATTCTGTGAGCTTGCATCCATCACACCTGTTCTGTAGACTGAAGAGAGCACTAGGTGTTTGCCTGCTGCACATAGGATGCGACTCGGAGTTCCTAGTCCTGTTCAGTGCGCTAAGTCCTCTAACTCTTGCCTTGAACTGACAGAAGTCCATCTGCCCCTTGCCTTCCAGGCGCTGGATTTAAAGGTGTGCACCATTACAATGTCTGGCCTCCAGTGTCACTTAGGTGTTTAGATAATACCACCTTCTCTTTGAGTTCCATAAATTTTGCTTACCTGAGGGTTAGCAGGTGGGATGTGTCTTTGGGTTTCACCCCTGGGACTAAACACAGCAGGACCATTATCAACAGTTAATAAGTGTTCTTATAATAACTCTTTGACATTACAGCTATGTGGGAAGCTGTTTTAAAATGAACAAGAAAGCCACACGTGGTGAGACACACACCTGCCATCCTAGTGCTTGGGAGGTGGAGGCAGGGCTGTGAGTAGTTCAGGCTCAGCCTCAGCTACAGAGTGAGCATGAGGCCAGACTGGGCTAACCGTACATACGCGCACACGCACATGCATAGATGCCTGGATTTTCCCCACATAACCCCTGCTTGGGTCTAGCTCCTAGCTTGTATTTATTTAATGAAATGTCTGTTGGTAATCATTTGTTTTGTTCTAAGATTTATTTATTTTATGTGTGCAATACATAAAATTATGTATACATCACATGCATACCTGGTGCCTGAGGAAGTCAGAGGAGGGCATCAGAACCCCTGGAACTGGACACAGGTGTGAGCCACCACATTAGTGTTGGGAACTGAATCTGAATCCATTGCAAGAGCAACAAGCATCCTTAACATGCAGTCTCTCTAGCCCTCCAGGAAATCTTTTATAAAAGAGGATTTAAACAAAGGCACACAATTGACAATCAGAGCGGTTGAAGAACTATGTAATAGTACTGTAGGGCAAGTCCAGCATTCTGAATAAGACAGAGTTGACCCAAGAATGATGGCATATACTTATAATCCCAGCACTTGGGATGCTAAAGCATGAGAATTCCAAATTCAAGGGCAGCTTGGGTTATATAGTGAATTTGAAGCCAGCCTAGGATGTGTAGCAAGACCCTATCTCAAAAACAAACAAACAAACAAAAACCACAAATGGAAAAACTACCAAAGAAGAAACTGAGATGAGCATGAGACCTGGCGCTGCTGCTCTCTAGTCCAGCCGGCTTTAACGAAGACTCACCAGTTGCCTTGTCTGTAACTGTGACAACTAGAACTGTGCCTGTAGTTGTTTGTGGACTAAATGAACAAAAGGCCCATTGACAATATGAAACACAAGTTAAAAACTACTAGTTATTACATTACTATTTATAAATGACATAGTTATCTTGAGAGAAATAAGGATTACCAGGGATGTTTAAGATGAATGAATGATTCCAGGAGATATAACAAGTTCTCATTTTTAAAGGGCTTTTACATGGAAGGCAGTGCTATGGACCCCACTGAGCAGAACAGGTTCTCAAAGAAATAACTCTTAAAACTGTTTCTTATAGAACGAAAGGTAATCAAGGTAGATGAATCAATAGAGGAAGAAGATGAAGATGAAGAAGGAAGAGGAGGAAGAAAGAGCCGTAAGAATCTTCAATCTGCAAGAGTAAGTAGGGAGTGAGGTTTATAACTACAGAAAGGTGTGAGATGAAGCTGGAGAGATGGTTTGACAGCCCAAACAAGGAAGAGGCCAAAGCAAAAGGTGATTGGCTTTCCAGGGACAGATGCCGTGTTTGCTGTTCTTGGAAAATTCTCTTCAATGTGGCAGAAATAGAGGCAGAGAGAGCTCTGGGGAATGAGGGGATAGCGACTGGAGCCACCTGATACGGGCTCTGGGGACCAAAGTTGGGTCCCCTGGAAAAGCAGGAAGTGCTCTTAACCATAGAGCCCTCTTTCCAGCCCCATAATTTCTTGAAATGCTCCTCCTGGCTCTGATAAGTTAGGAATCTCCATGGGTTCAAATGGATCTTGAGGACTCCATGGGAACCCTTTGTGAGGAAGGGAGAACAACTCAGGGACTTGCAGCTACATGTCTTTGAAGGAGAGTGGGCCATATCGGCACCAACTGCAGGTATTAGCCAGCTGCCAGAGAGAATGGGAGGGAGCCTTTCATGGTCCACAGGCTCTTGCAGAGGACCCAGGTTCATTTCCTAGTGCCTACATGGTGGCTCACAACTGTATATAACTCAAGTTCCAAGCTTTCTGACATCTTCTATCCTCCACAGCCCCCAGGCACAGAATGCTACACACATACATAACTGTAAACAAAACACCTAAATTGCACATAAAGCAATTTTTTCAATGTGGAGTCCAGTGCTGTGCTGGCAAAGCTCATAGGCTGAGACGACTGCCTCTGTCAGATAGCATGGTCACTGTCAGACAAGTGGAAAGTGTGCATCAGGAAGAGGAGGAAGCCGGAGGCTTTAGGACACACACCCAGTCCTTTCAGAGCCAGCTTCACTAGCTAAAGAAGAAGGGGACAAGAGCTTGGGACAGGTGAGGAAAATCTTTCTGAGGAACAGGAAGCGGTTTGGTTTAGCTGGGATAGAAGCTGTGAGAGAAATGGAGGACAGTAGATACCAGATAATGGATGGCCCAGTGGCCCAAGCTTGAGTTTCCATTCTGCCAGCTAGGCAGTGGTAAGAGCCATTGTTATTTCAAAACTATTCAGAATAAATGGAGGAGGGCAAGGAACCCAGCCAGGATAATCTGGAGTTTAATGGCTTTAAAAATAAAATAAAAAAAAAAAAGTAGGGATGATTTGAGGGTGAGTTCTCTGAAGAAAGTATACTCGGTTGGTCTAAGAAAGGAGAAAGCAGAGATAGCAACTGCTTTCTGGAGCAGACAGCTGCTGTCCAGTGGCTCTGAGAGCCTGGAGGAGAGTGGCTGGTTGAGGTGTCACGGGAGCACCTGCCAGCTGCCTGTCCTGCTGAGTTAAGTACTTCTCAGCTTATCTGTACTAGGTGGAATTCTAGCATGGAGCTCAGCAGGGTGTAGAGAGGGGAGAGAGATTCTGACTCCTGGGTCTTTAAACATTCATGTGGGCACTAGATGGGAGCTGGAAAGGAATTCCTGACAAAAACTCACACAAACAACCAGAAAGAGAGAAGAGATGGCAGGGTCCCAGGAGAGGCACAGGATTCTTGTCAGACATTCTCACATCAGGTGAGGACTGCAGAGGGTTCCCTGCATTGGGCACCTGGGATGTCCTGACTGACCCTACAGTGGTACTAAGTAACGTGGTAGGAACAAGCCACCGTGACTAGCTCCAAGTTCAGTGAGAGAGCCTGTCTCAAACAAGGTGTAGAGCACTGGAGGAAAACGCCCAGCATCTCTCTGCTTTCCACAGGTCCATTTGTGTCTGAGTGCACATATGTGCACACACACAAGAGTTCCCTTTAATCTTGGTCCACAGTATCTATCTCAGAGTCCTCAGGTTCTACATATTTTAATCACTAAATTCTCTACAGTGGTCTCTGTGTGCTTGGTTAGGTTTTTAAGGCAGTCACACTGTGTAACTTCAAACATATTAACTATATATTTCAAAATAATATATCATTACTGGTATTTTCTTAAATGAACATAAATATATAAAGTCTTTTTGTTTGTTTGTTTGTTTGTTTTGTATTTAGTAGAGTTTAAAATCTTGGCTCTTACTGTGGTACAAGCCCAAAATAAGAACAATTTTTAGACATTGGAGTTCATTGCAATAAGGCTGTACTTCAATGACCCTCACTTTACCAAAGGACTTTACCTCCATTGTAGCTAAGTTGAGAGTTGACAGTTCTGATGAGGCAAGGAATGAATTGTAGGCATGATTTTTGGATACAGACTTCCTGCTATGGTCAAAGCTATTTGACTTGAGTGAATGACTTCATTCTCAGCCCACAGAGAACAGGTTACATTCATTTAAAAAATGGTGTGTGGCCAGGCAGTGGTGGCGCATGCCTTTAATCCCAGCACTTGGGAGGTAGAGGCAGGTGGATTTCTGAGTTCGATCGAGACCAGCCTGGTCTACAAAGTGAGTTCCAGGATAGCCAGGGCTATACAGACAAACCCTGTTTCGAAAAACCAAAAAAGTAAAACAGAAAGAAATGGTGTATTAAGATAGTCTATCCATAAAGTCATTCACCAACTGTTTCAATGAACAATGGTTCTGCTTGGA
>NW_022196900.1:81233829-81244011 GCF_008632895.1 Mastomys coucha | reverse complement strand
ATTTATGTCTTTCTTAAAGTCCTGTATCATCATCATGAGAAGTGATTTTAGATCTAAATCTTGCTTTTTTGGTGTGATGGTATGTCCTGGACTTGCTATGGTGGGAGAATTGGGTTCTGATGATGCCAAGTAACCTTGGTTTGTGTTTGGTTTTGTTTTTTTTTTTTAGATTTATTTATTTTATACATATACAGATAGTAGTGAGCCTTCATCTGATTGTTGGGGATTGACTTTTAGGATCTCTGCTCGCTCCTGTCAGCCTTGCTCACTCTGGCCCAAAGATTTATTTTTATTATAAATAAGTACACTTTAGCTGTCTTCAGATGCACCAGAAGAGGGCATTGGATCTTTTTATGGGTGGTTGTGAGCCACCATGTGGTTGCTGGGATTTGAACTCAGGACCTCCAGAAGAGAAGTCGGTGCTCTTACCAGCTGAGCCATCTCGCCAGCCCGGTTTGTGTTTCTTATATCTTACGCTTGCCATCTGGTTATCTCTAGTGTTACCTGCCCTTGCTTAATCTGACTGGAGCCTGTCCTTCCTGTGATCCTGGTTGTGTCAGAACTCCTCAGAGTCAAGCTATCTCTGGGATCCTGGGATTCTGGGATTCTGTGACCCTGGGCTTATTAGAATGCCTGGGAGTGGAGCTTCCTCTTGGGTGTTTTGGGATTGGCTGCAGAGCTTGTGTCCAAGGTTCTGCTCAGGGCACCAGCCCAGACAGATCAAAAGGAACCTGAGCCACTGGGCTGCCGGAGTTCCTGTGTGCCTGGTCCCACTGGTCCCAGTTACTCCTGGTATTGGGACAGATGTTGGGTCCTCCCCACCTTTGATCCTGGGCGTGTTAGAGTGCCTGAGAGTGGAGCTTTCCTCTGGGTGTTGTGGGACTGGCTGTGATGAACAGTCTTATATTGAGTTCTATTTTTCCTTTCAAAAGCTGATTTTTCTTCTCCTCTTTTTTTTTTTTAATCTTTCTTTTCTCCTTTGCCAGGCTTTGAGTGACTTCAGGTTTGTGTCTTTAGGTCAAAAGATGCCTTCGGTCCAAGAAAAGAACTCAGTCCATACAAGGAAAAGGCCAAAGCAAAAGGTGATTGGCTTTCCAGGGACAGATGCCGTGTTTGCTGTTCTTGGAGAATTCTCTTCAATGTGGCAGAAATAGAGGCAGAGAGAGCTCTGGGGAATGAGGGGATAGCGACTGGAGCCACCTGATATGGGCTCTGGGGACCAAACTTGGGTCCCCTGGAAAAGCAGGAAGTGCTCTTAACCATAGAGCCCCCTTTCCAGCCCCATAATTTCTTGAAATTTCCCTCCTGGCTCTGATAAGTTAGGAATCTCCATGGGTTCAAATGGATCTTGAGGACTCCATGGGAACCCTTTGTGAGGAAGGGAGAACAACTCAGGGACTTGCAGCTGCATGTCTTTGAAGGAGAGTGGGCCATATCGGCACCAACTGCAGGTATTAGCCAGCTGCCAGAGAGAATGGGAGGGAGCCTTTCATGGTCCACAGGCTCTTCTTGCACCTGGCTGGGAATTCGCATGCTGCCACAGACTGCGGGGTTCAGCCTGTCTGCTCCTCACTACTATGGGACTATAGGGAAGTTCTTTACTATGATGAACTTCAACAGCTGTACATGGATGTAAATAGTGCTCCCTCCCAGGCAGCTCGGAGGCTACACAATGTGATGGGTGCAGGACACCATCTGACATGACCTTTGTGGCTCCAGTCATCCTTGCACCTGTGACTTGAAACCCTCTTGGCTGTCTGTATCTTACCTGCAGGTTAAGCCATGACTTTGTGACGCCAGCCATGAGCAGGCTGGAGCCATCTCTGGTGAAACCAACCCCAGGCATGACACCTAGGTTTGATTCCTGGTGAGTACCAAGAGCACCATTTGGACTGGGTGGAGCCCATAGTGAACAGCACTCCGGCAGTACAGCTGCTGCACCTGAGTGTTTGGTGTGAAACACCTAGGAACATGGCTGAGGTTCCCATTGTTGGCCCCTGCCCTCACCCTGTTTCCAGTTCCTCACCTGACAAGCATAAGCCTGTGCTGACTGGGAAGGAAGCCTCTGCTTTCAGCCTTCTCTAATCCTGGTCAGATGGCACTTAAATATGAATAGTTGATTACTTCTGTACCTTTGGAAAGAAGAAAAGTGGTATCACCTTTCCTGAAGCCAACACACCAACTGTTTACAGCAGAAGTTAATACCTTCCCTGGGGGCTGGGTGATCAGTTAGGAAACCTGTGCAGAGTCTTTAAGGAGGAGTGGTGGTAGCACGGACTGGTGATCCCAGCGGGTAACTTCAGCCTTCCGGAGTTGGAGGCTGGAGGATCAGTTCAAAGTCATCCTTAGCCAGTTAAAGGCCCACGTGGGCTACATGAGACACTTCTCAGAGAAAAGAAATGAGAATGGTATGTGTCCCTGTTGCTAGGCTCCACGTGGAAGGATAAGGAATTAAGACCTGTAACTTGTTCTACTCGGGAATAGAACAAGAAGTGAGCAAACTTGCTACTTTTTAGGTCCTGCTCCATTGTAAGTGTACTGTCTTGAGAAGGATGGTCGGGGGTCACCGTGACATAGTCTGGGAATCAGCTGCCTTTGACTGGGGGGTTCCTCAGGTCGGGAGCACAGGACCCCGTGGATTTGATTCTGTGGACGGATGGGTGATGAGCACCTGTGCAGAGCTTTGGCCTTCAGTTTGCTTGGGTACAAGTTGGCCTTTCCTGGATGCATGTTTGATGAGTGCAGCTACCTTTCTCCAGCTGTGTTTACTCATTACAGCTTGAAAAATGGTTTCCCTGAATTTAGAATTTGCCTTCTTAGAATTGTGTGACTTGAAAACTAGTGCTTGAGATGAGATGAGGTTGGAAGGGCTTGTGATGGTGTCATTATTCAATCTGCCCAGCCATCTTCACAGAGTTCTCCGCCCTTTAGGGTCTTCAAGACTCCAGGGCTCCGCACTCCAGCAGCCAAAGAACAGGTTTACAACATCTCCATGAATGGCAGCCCTCTCGCAGGCAGCAAAGAGATCTCCCTCTGTGTGCCCATAGGTGGTGGTGCGGTAAGTGACACCCTGGGAAGCCAGGCCACAATGTGCTGCACAGTGAAACCTCTCTTTTCCCTGAGTTGTCTACCAACACCTGCTTCAGAGACTCTGAAGAGGCCTGGGGGTGGGAGGGTGTCATTACATTGCCTCAGCACTCGAAACCTAGTGTTTTCATCCAGGCGCGAGGCCCATCTGCCCTTCAACTGCCTTCTGCCCTTGAGAAGCATCCCGTCTGTGGTGTGTGCAGTAATGGGTACCAGAGGGAGTGCAGAGGAAGGCACAGCTGGGGTGGCCAGTGGAGCTCCCAGGGAACACTGACTGACTGGAGTGTTCTGATCTGAAAGAGTATGCTGTTTCACCCTTTCCCCTCATCAGAGCTTGCAGTTATCGGCCAGTGATTTGCAGAGGATTGATATTGCTCAGCTGAATCCAGAGGCCCTGGGAAACATTAAGAAGCTCTCGGTGAGTCTCAGATTCATCTCTATAGGGAGGAGGTTGCCCTTGACACTGGCCTTTGTGAGGCTCTTACTTTACTGCTCCACTGCCAACACTGTTCACTTGCTGTCTCAGTTTAAATTCACAAGAGGAACAGCCCATCAGCTATGCTCGGGTGTGCATGGGAGCTTGGGCTAAAGGCATGGCTGCTGGAAGCCCACCCTTGTGTACGTCAGTAAAGGGTACCACAGGAATAGAGCAAGCCTGGAGCCGGGATCTCATAGACGTCAGTGAGGGTCATCCTCCAGCATCCGTGTGCCTCACTGTCTCATTTAAGAAATGAGTCTCTACCTACTTGCTGGTTAGTTTACAATACAAATAAAACAGAAGGAAAAGTCACTCAGATCCAGGCTTGGGAAGCTGGAGAGACAGCTCAGTGCTTCAGAGCACTTGATCCTGCAGAGAATCCAGGTTTGCCTTCCAGCAAACATGGCATTTCATCTGTAACTCCAGTTCCCGGGGATCCAGTGTGTCTTCTAGCCTCCACAAACACTAGAGACCTACACACACATAAAATAAAAATAAACAGATCTTTAAAACCAATCCTGAGGCTAGAGAGATGGCTCTGCAGTTAAGAGCGGTGACTACTCTTCCGAAGGTCCTGAGTTCAAATCCCAGCAACCACAAAATGGCTCACAACCATCTGTAATGAGATCTGATGCCCTCTTCTGAGGTGTCTGAAGACAGCTATAGTGTACTTACATATAACAAATAAATAAATCTTTAAAAAAACAAAACAAAAACAAAAAACTCAATCCTGTGCTTGTGCTTGAGTAGACTAAGAGCTGACTGGGCTAGTGTGTGAGGCACATCTTGAATGACCTCTCTCCTTGTTTCAGAGCCGTCTTGCCCAGATCTGCAGCAGCATACGGACGGGCCGATGAGAAGACGGCAGGGCACATGGGTGGCAGCAGGGACTGTGGTGGCAGAATGCGCACATCTGTTTTTCTGTGAGATGCATCACCTGCCAACACCTGCAATGGTGCTTTGTTTCTGACAGCTATGGTGTCCTGCTACACACTTCTAGTCATTGGGAATTTAGGTGGGGAACACAGGGCTGTTGGAGTCTTTGTGTCCTTGGTGTGGAGTGACTGAGAACTGGTTTGAGGTCCCACCAGGGCTAAACACTGCTTAGAGCATTGTCCTAGAGGCCAAGTGTAACCTCTGCCCCGGGGCCCAGGCAGGCTGTGCAGTCAGCAGTAGGGTCTGTGCTCCTTGCAGGTCCAGGTGCACAGCTCTCCCTGTTCTGTTCTGTTGTTATTTCTGCCCTCTATGGGCAGACGTGTTTCAAGTTTTCTTTTGTTGAGGCTTTCATACAAATCAGTTATCTCAGCCGATTTATCCTACTGAAAGCTTGCTATTTTCAATAAAACTTAGTTTGCTGTAGTTTTTAAGTCAGTACTCAGTCATTTGCATTCACTCTGGTTGTTTGGGAGCTGCAGCTACATGTACATGCCTATTCAGCTGCCTTCTCAGGGGTGTGGAAACATTTCCTGTGGGCAAAGGGGACCCCAAGATCCAGGGCTGTAGTAACTCCGGCCAGGTGTGTTCCCCACACTTTGTCCCAGGAGCTAAGGAGGATGAACTGAAGAACATCAGAGTGTGGGACTTGGCCAAGAGGCAAGGCACCCACCCATCATGCTTCTTGCTCACTTCACAGTCCTGGGGCTAAGGGAGATCCCTCCCATCTTTCAGCTCTCCACACTGATTGACCTCTCCTTCCAACCGCTTCTTGCAGTTTGGCTCCTGGGCCCCCCATTCAGCTACCTTGTAGTGCTGGAGCTTCTTCAGGATCCCCCACTCCTGTGCTCACTGAGTGCCCCCCTCCTGTTGTGACCCTAGAGGTTAGTCTAGCTCACATCTGTGCTCCAAAGTCCAGGATACCACCTGTGTCCTAAACAGCCTTGGAGCAACTCACATGTGCATCTGTAACCCAGCCAGTCATTTCCTGTCCCCAGCTCCACAGAGACTGTAGGCACCCCTTCCTCCAGCACCTTGACTGGTTGTGAAGCAGCCGCTTGACACCCTATGTATGACATCCATGTGCCCCTGGCCCTGATCCACTCTCACGTCCTGTGTTTCTACTAGACTTGACATTCTTCATACCAGCAACAGACTATCCACAAAGCAGGTTCTCAGGCATACACATACCCAGGCTCTGTGTTTGGAATCCCCACTCACAACTGCTCAGCGCTTCAGCAATGCCACACAGGAGGACCATAACACAGACAAGTATTTATTACTTGGTACTGCGTATAGAACCCAGAAATATAAACACATCTCTAGAGTTCCACAAAGGAGCCTCCACCCACAACCAGTCCTTCCTCTGGGTGGGTGACGGCAATATGGGTTGCCGGTGACCTCCCTCTGTCCAGTGAACAGCTCCATATATAAAAAATAAATCTGTGGGGGGTCCCCAGTGACCCAGCACCCTGTATCATGCTGGTGCCTGTGCAGGGCTGAGGCCTGGGACCCCTCAGGATTCTAGGACCTCCTCAAGAGAGGGGAGGTCTACCCTGGACACCGAAGTCCTGCCAACACAGCCAGGGACCCCTCTGCAAACGGCTGAGGAGGGGAGGAGTTTGACCTTAATGACTGATGTAGCTGGAGGTGGGGGTGAGGTTCTGAACACCCAAGACAGGGCACTGGTCCCCGAGAGCCTTGGATGTTGGGCCAGTTTTCCCTGGAGGGAGGATGAAGGAACAGCATGTGGGGATGTCTCAGTTCCCCCAGTTCTGTCAAAGGTGGGAGCAGTATTCCTACAGTCGCTGAGCTCAGTCAGGTGCCCAGGGATCAGAGAACTAGAAAAGGGGGAGGCTCGGAGGAAGCCAGCTGCTGCTGGCAGGTCAAGGCCAAAGGCACTGCTGGGAGGCACTGCTCCCCACTACAGGGCACTCCCCAAAGATGCACTGTGGTTTCCAGCCCCCCTCCAGGCTCTCTTGTTAGACATCCTTGCTTGGATTCGGAGCCTGCTGATGCCTCCACTCACCCTAAGGAGAGAACACCCTGCATCTCAAGGCCTTATTCAGTTTTGACTTTAAGAAGCCTTTTCGGACACCCGGCTAAGCAAACAAACACAATCCACCTGCCCCATGCCCCAGGGGGGATCCCCTCCTAGTGTGCTCCCCCCAAAGGTGCTCTCTATCCTACCTACCTCTTTTTACTCCCACCTGCTCTGTCTCAGCCCATGCCACCCCTCCTCCCTACAATAGCAAAACAGGCATCCATCAAGGGTCATGTAGACAAACTTAGCCCCAGTGGCCCTGTCCACATCCAGCAGCCTCAAGGTCTCAGAGCTGCCAGGGCCCTTGCAGATGTGGGTCAGCTTAGCACCATACTCCTTCAAGAGCTCTGAAGAGCACACAGGGAGGCATCCTGGGGGTGGGGGACGGGCTCTATGTAGTATACAGGGACTGAGCAGCCTGAAGGGAGTCACCCACAACAGAGGATTCACTGTGCCCAGGAAAGAGTGCTGGTGCCCTAGGGCCGGGCAAGCTCTCTCCAGAGCCAGGCTCCTCCCTAGATTTCGGTCTGGCATTGACCCTGGCTCCGAGTCTTTTCTGAGACTATGTATAGGCTCTGACTTCCCCAAGTATACAGTGGGGTTAGACCAGCCTATCAAACCACTCCCTTTTCCCTCTCTACCCTCCAGAATGCAGAATAAGCCCCTGTTGTGTGTGCTCTTCTGAAATCAGTTCCCATCAAACCAGACATCTGGGCCCAGGGCAAGCACCAGGACTTTGTGTGGCCTCCTAGGAGCCTGGCCCTCATCCTGAACTGCCAGCCCCAAGGCAGGAAGCCATCAGCTCTGGAGTTTCCACCTGGGGGTCCAGTCTCTGAGCTCAGCACCACTTTCCCGCTAGGGCCTTGGTACCAGTGTACAGATAGACGTAGCCAAGGCACAGCACACAAGGGACACTACCCACTGGCTCAGGCTCCCATACTCAGGTGCCTAGGCAGCTGTGATCCCTGCCAGAACCAATGGGTCTCTCTCAGGGACCCTTACTGCCCGGCAAATCTTAAGCTTTCTGGGGAAGTGAGATGCCCACTGATTAGGCCCAGTCCCCACTGAGTGTGGAAGCCCAAGGGGCCTAAGCCAGGACAACTCCAACTCTCTTCCCCAACCAACTCCCTTGACACCCCAATCTTCCCTTGACACCCTAACCTTCTTCCTACTGTTACGTCTGGGGTCTCTCCAGGGATCTGAACCTCATTTTAGGACCACTAGGTCAGCAAGGTGTTGAGAGGAAAAATGAAATGGGACAACGTGGTACCAACCAGCTCAGGGCCCACCAAAAGTGAGAGCACTCCTCCCACCCAAGGGGAGTGTAGCTTGCAGGTCCTTGGGCAGGGCTGAGCTGCTCACACTTGCACCCCCTGACCCTGTAGCTGCAGCACTCGAGTCTGCAGGGCACTGATCCCACTAAGAAGGGCCTCTCGATGCTCTGCGGAAGAGATGCCAAGGCTCCCCAGGTCCCTGCAAGGAAGAAGAGTTACATCCAACTGAGCCAATCCCTCTCCTGTCCCTCCCATGGAGCCAACCCTCTACTTCCTCTTCTCTGGACAAGGAAAGGATCAGGACCAGGACAGGTGGGGCTTTCCCAAGTAGAAAAGGGCTCTCTCGGCTCCCTGAACCCTGGCCTTGGCTTCTTAGACTCACTGGGCAGTCATCTCAGCCACAGCCTCCAGGCTCCCGTAGCCTGCTGCAGAGAAGTTGTCCTTGTAGCGGCACAAGTCTAGGGCTTCCAGCCAGGCACCCACGGAGCCAAAGGAGGGGAAGGTAGAGAAGGCACGGTCTGCCAGCGGGGTGGGAGGCCTGAGGAGCAGAGAAGCTACAGTCAGATAACAGCCAGGGCATGGTACAAGACCCAGTCACTCTCTTGAAAAGCAGCTCAAGAAAGGACAAGGGGGAAAGTAAGGTGACCACACCCAGTGATGAAGGTGCCCCTCATGGGCACCCGGAGGCCTCTGAAGAAGTGAGTCAAGATTACTCAAGCACGTGGGGAGCTGAGCCATTACAGGGTGAATCCCAGGACATGACTGCCTGATGAGCTAAGGTATGCCTGAAGCAGGTGGGGATGTCGGATGGGTCTGGACAACGGGCTGAGCTTCACACCTGCACAGGTAGGATGAGGTGGCTGGTTGCCATGGGGATTTGCGAGAATATTTACAGACAGGTGACAATTTGGCCAACTGACCTGGCTTAGGGGTCAGTGAGGATGTACCTGGGACAGGTGGTCGAGGCACACTTGGAGGGTTCTGGCTCCTGCCCCATCTTGCCCAGGATGCTGTGGATCTGAGAGAACCTGGGCCGCTCACCCGGGTCTTTCTGCCAGCACTCAAGCATCAATCGGTGCAGTTGGGAGGGACAGTTCCTGGGGGGTGGCAGCCGGAAGCCATCCTCCACGGCCTTGATTACCTAGGCTCCAGAGATGGGGAGCAGACAGGATACTTTCAATTTACCCAACATACACACCACACTACCACCAACACCACCACCCACCATCATCCCAGGGACTCTAGGCAGGATGGGAGTGAAAGAGAAGTCTGGGAGCTAAGAGGTCAAAGGTCAGTGGACAGAGGTCAGAGAGCCAGAGCCATAGGTCACTTACATCTTGTCCAGACATGTCCCAGTAGGGCCGCTCCCCAAAGGCCATCACCTCCCACATGACAATGCCAAAGCTCCATACATCACTAGCAGAACTGAAGTGGCCAAACTGTAGCGTCTCAGGAGCTGCCCAGAGCGCTGGGCTCCTGCCACTCTAGATGGGTAAGCAGGGCAGAGCAGGAAGGCATTGAGTCACCAGCAGGCTTCATCCAGACAGGCCACTAGCACCCTCAGCCAGTCCCACGTCTTCCCCTCACCCACATCTGAGGAAGCCTCCCAGCTGACACAGGCATGGAACCACCACCAAAGGGAAGAGAAGAGGCAGAGGAAGAGGCTGAACCGAGATATGGAGACCGTGGGGCTGCTGGGCGTGGCCAGCAGGAGTAGCGGCATGTGGAAGCCACGAAGGGAACTCCTTACCATGGTAGTGTAGACAGCTTCTGCTCGATCCCGGGGACCCCGCCCAAAGCCAGAGATCTTACAGATGAGGCCACTACTGACAAGCACTCGGCGGGCCGCAAGGCCCCGGTGAACGTAGCCCATCTCTGACAGGTACTTCATGGCCGATGCCAGCCCAGGCAGCAGACCCATCAGCTGCGCAGCTACCAGCTCCCCCTCGTGATGCTATGGGATAAGTGAGGACTGAAGCCAGGGCTGTACACTCAGATCACCCAGGAAGCCACTAAGTCCCTCTGAGATTCAGTGTACTATAAGCACCAGGCCAGCCTGCCCGACGGGAGCACTGGTAACCCCCAAGAGAAAAGGGAAGAGCTAAGAAAAATACGGCATTGGCACTTTCCAACCCGGGGCTCCAACCAGTTACTCACCCTGAGGAAGTCATCAAGGGCCCCGAGGTTCATGTACTCCGTGACAATCATCAAGGGGTTTCCTGTGTCAGGGATGGAGACAAACAAAAAGTTGCTGCCTCTACCTCCTATGTACAGCACCCCTTACCAGCCAAAGCCAATCAGTCAGAAGCAAAGCCAAGTTTTGTTTTTGTTTTTTTTTTTTTTCGGTTTTTCAAGACAGGGTTTCT
>NW_022196900.1:81217569-81233604 GCF_008632895.1 Mastomys coucha | reverse complement strand
AAAAAAAAAAAAAAAGCCAACTGTCCATAGTGGGATAGAGACAAAGTCAGCTAAGAAAGATCATTCAAAGGGACAATGATCCATTCCTCAAATATTAATGGAAATTGGAAAGGTCATTCTGGGTCAGCATGGCTATTCCAAGAGAGGGGCCATCCTGAGCACTAAAGTGAAAGTGCCTGGGCCCACGCCACAGCCTAGAGGGCACTCCACCTGATACCTGGCTAAGCGTGGGGATGTGTGGTGCCGGGCCTACCTCGGGTGACAACACCTTCCAGCCGCACAATGTGGCTATGGTCAAACTGCCCCAGGGTGAGGGCCTCAGCCAGGAAGCTGAGCCTCTGTGAGTCTGAGCAACCCTCTCTCAGAGTGTGCACGGCCACGGGTAGTTCCTGGCGACCGGGCAGCTGCAGGCAGCCGCAGCACAGGTCCCCAAATCGTCCTGCGAAGAAGCAAGCATCTCAGACCCCTACCAACAAATGGGGTAGGTTCAACTAAGGTAACTCTGGGTCACAGGGCCCTTTCCACCGTGCTGTGGGAAGCTCTTGAGTTTGAAGCAATGCAACCTCGGTCTCCATTTTTTTTTTCTTCTTGGCCTTAGTCTCCTTCTCTGTGACAGAGACACAGTAACTTTGCACATGCTTACCCATCAAAGGTCATTAAAGGCGGCAAAGCCAGGGACAAGTGATGACTACATCTATTCTGCCCTACAGCTCTTCCTGCCTTCTGTTGTGTGGGCTCTGTTTCTTGGAGCACAGTAACCAAAGCAGCAAGGCCTTGCCCTAAGCCTGGCGAGTTTCCATAGCAGCCTTTTAGGTAAGAAATGGAGGCTCAGAGCCGAAGAGGATGAGCCTCTCAGTCACTCAGCTACTTCATCATCAGACCTCAGGTGTGTCTGGCCCGAAGCTTCCTAGAAAAACCTCTCTTTGTTCCGTAAAAGCCTGGGACTAAACTTGAGACTGCCGGGAGCAGGGTCCTGAGTGAGGTAGATGTCCCAGTGACCTAGGGAACAGACCAGAGAAGGCAGAGCCACAGACACTTCAGGTGGGCGAGGGGCTTTCTGGGAAGGGATGACCTCAGTCCAGAGGCGGGGCCTCTGGCCATGGGCTGGGAGCTAGCTTTCTGGAAAGAGGTGGCAGAGACGCGGGGCTTTCCCCAGTGGGTGTTGCCTGGTGGGTGGGGTTTATCCAGTGGGCGGAGCGCCCTGACGAATCCAGGCTTCCAGGGTCCAGGGCTTGCCTGCTCCCAAGCTCTTCTCCAGGGTGACGCTTTTGGCATCTAGCTCTTTGGCAAACAAATGCACAGCCTGCAACGGGTCCCCGCAGCTTTGGGGGTCCAGAAACGTGCGGCGTGTCGGGACTTTAACTGAGAACAGAGGAAGAGAAAGAGAGCCTGAGGAAAGGGGCCTCATTGCTGGGGTTAACAGGAGGTGGCGGCTGGGAAGGGGCCAAAGACAGAGAGGTATGCGCGGCACAGACAACTCACAGTGGAAATACAGTTCCTCTTCGTCATGGGCGTTGCCACTACCTTTGCCATCACAGGGCCTGTGGGGACGCAGAGGCATCCATTCACCAGGCGACCCCAGCCCTTCCCACTTCACCAGCGCCCAGGGCAGTACCTCTTGGTCCCTTCAGACAGAAAAGCTCTGTGCCCCTTCTAGGGAGCAACTTTCTTGTTCTCTCGGTTTCTTTTTGGTTTTAATTTATTTTTAGATTTATTAAGTGTGCATGTGACAAGTTCAGAAGTTGGTTCTCTCCTTCCACCTTGAGGGTCTTGGTGCCCTTCTCCACTACCCCATCTGGGTTTTTTTTGTTTGTTTGTTTGTTTGGTTTGATTTTTCAAGACAGTGTTTCTCTGTGTAGTGTTGGCTATCCTGGAACTCACTCTGTAGAACAGGCTGGCCTACAGAGATTGTGGTGGCTTGAATATGCTTGGCCTAGGGTGTGGCACTATTAGGAGGTGTGACCTTGTTGGAGTAGGTGTAACACTGTGGGAGTGGGCTTTGAGACCCTCCTTCTAGCTGCCTGGCAACAGTTTTCTGCTAGTAGCCTTCAGATGAAGCTGTAGAACTCTCAGCTCATCCTGCACCATGCCTGCCTGGATGCTGCCATGCTCCTGCCTTGATGATAATGGACAGAACCGCTGAACCTGTAAGCCAATCCTAATTAAATGTTGCCCTTATAGCCAGGCGGTGCTGGCGCATGCCTTTAATCCCAGCATTTGGAGGCAGAGGCAGGCAGATTTCTGAGTTCAAGGCCAGCCTGGTCTACAGAGTGAGTTCCAGGACAGCCAGGGCTATACAGAGAAACCCTGTCTTGAAAAACCAAAAAAAAAAATGTTGCCCTTATAAGAGTTGTCTTGGGGCGCGGGGGCGGGGGTTGGGGGAAGGGCTTGGAGAGATGGCTCAGCGGTTAACACTGACTGCTTTTCCGAAGGTCTTAAGTTCAAATCCTAGCAACCATATGGTGGCTCACAACTATCCCTAAAGAGATCTGACACCCTCTTCTGGTCTATCTGAACACAGCTACTTACACATACTTACATATAATAGTAAATAAATCTTTAAAAAAAAAGAGTTGTCTTGGTCGTGGTATCTGTTCACAGCAGTAAATCCCTAGCTAAGACAGGGATCTACCTGCCTCTGCTTCCCAAATGCTGAGATTAAAGGTATTACCTCTCTCAGGCTAGAGATAGCTCAGCAGTTAAGAGCACTGGCTGCTCTTCCAGAGGTCCTGAGTTCAATTCCCAGCAACCACATGGTGGCTCACAACCATCTGTAATGGGATCTGATGCTCTCTTCTGGTATGCAGGTGTATATGCAGATAGAGCACTCATTAAATAGATATATACATACATACACACAGCTTTTTAAAAATTACCTCTGTGTCCGTGTGTGTGTGTCTGTGTATGTGTGTGTGTGTGTGTGTGTGTGTGTGCACATGCTATGATTGGCACTCCATTGGAAGTCAGAGGATAACTTGAGGAAATAATTTCTCTCCTTCCACTCTGTGGGTCCCAGGGAATGACTCGGGCCACCAAACTTGATGGCAAGCACTTTCATACACTGCGCCACCCCTACTGAAAAATTCTTTCTCCCCCTCCCCACCTCTTTCTTCACCGTTTGCTGCCTCAGTCACAGCTGTAGCCATGGCTTGCAGTCTTCCAACCTCCTCCCCTCAGTACACAGACAACCTGAAGCCCAGATCTCTATTTAGCTCTTCATTGCCATCACTGTTTCTGGTGATTTTGCTCTGAGAAAACTCCAGAGATGTACAAGCCTACACTCCTGGCACAAAGCCCCATGGTACCCTGTCAGGAATAACAAGCTGCTCCTTCCTGAGCCAGGGACAAAGCCCAGGGCCGTCTGGATCTGGAGAGGTGAGGCAGGACTTTCCCAGTCCCGTGAAAGCTCTGGCTTTTGTTCTGGGGGCAAAGGAAAGCAGGTAGGGACCCGGAGCAGGGGACTGCCCTGATTCAATGTACACTTTATATGCTTTTGTTCCATCTTGCATTTGAGAAAGAAGATCCTGGCAGCCAGAAGGGAGCCACTCTGTAGTTCCCTCAGGAGATGGCAGTAGCTTGAGCTATGGGGTAGCCAACCCGTGAGAGATCTGTGGAAGGGCAAGATGACAGGACCATGGGGCTTGGAGACTGCAGGTAGCTGAATGGAAGAGCGAGGAGCCCAGAGAGCTCACGAAGAGAAACTGTCAAGCAAAAACGGGAAAGTTCAGATATCTTAGCCCACTACACCTGGCTTAGAGTGTGGATTTATTGGATGGTGGGAGATACAGAGGAATCTAGGAGTAGGGAGGGTGGATCTGCTCTGAAAATACAAAACAGGGGTCTATGTACTCTGCCTGGGAAGATGAGGGAGCCTGAAAGGAGGAATAATGATCAGGCTAGAGTGAGGGGAAGAGAGCTGCAGAAGAGGACGGGAAGAGGAATAGAAGTGGGCAGGAGATGAATTGTCACAGGAACCAGGGAAGGGGAAAGGTCAGGAGACAAGGTCCTACCAAAGAAGGAAGAAGGGATGGGAAATGTGTCCCAGGAGAGAAAGGCATGAAAAGGCTCTGACACATGCCCTTCGCAGTCGATTGTGAGCTCTTGCGTGCTGTGGAACTGGGTGGCTTGTTTTTTTTTTTTTTTCTACATAATAAAACCATAATAAACACAGCCCTGCCTTACAATATCATGCTAACAAAGAGCTTACAGATACAGCGTGGGTGTTTTTATCTTTGGTTCTTGTTTTGTTGCTTTAAGATAGGGTCTCACTCTGTAGCCCTGGCTGTTTTGCAACCCCATATATAGACCAGGCTAACCTCAAAGGTGTGTGCCATCACATCTGGCTTATGGTGTGGATTTGGACTGTCCCCCAAAGGCTGGAGTGCTAAATGACTTGGTCTACAGCCTGGGGTGAAGAAGGGGAGGTGGTGGAGCCTTTGGGAGGTGTGGTCTGGGAGAAAGAAATTAGGTCACTGAGGGCATGCCCTTTAGAGAACACTGTGACCCCAGTCTCTTCCTCATTTTCTGCTTGCTGGCTGTCAATGAAGTGAGCAGCTGCCTCTGCTACGAGCTCCTACTGGGATGACTTCCCACCCACAGGACCAAGGCCAAGTGGCCACGGACCGACCTTCTGAGACTTCGAGCCCCCCAGAACTTTTCTTTGTCATGAGTTAACTATATTGTCCATTTCGCCACAGCAACAGATGGCTGACACCCTTACTGAGGCTCAGTGTGTGGTCTGGATGAGAATGGCCCCATAGTCTTATAGGCTTTGTCTCAAGTTAGTGGAACTATGTAGGAAGGCTTGGGGAGGTGTGGCCTTGTTGGAGTAGATGTGACCACACACATGCCCATACTCCACATTCACTCTCACCATAAATAAAAATACACATACCTAAAAATAAACCTTTAAAAAGGAAATCTTGTGATCAGATCCATCACTTACTATGGCAATTTACTCTCTGGTTCTCCTCACTGAAAGGCAGCTTGTCCTGAAGTCGGCAGCTACCCTGTAGCTAATCTTAGCCTACTCCAGCACATGTGTCTCTCTCTGCCTCTGGCCTCCACAGCCCTGATGGTTAAAGCTGGGATGAGCTGCTCCCAGCAGGGCCCCTGATTTCCCAACAGACCCAGAGCATGGACTTAAAGTTAAGCTCCATGAGCTCCCCATGCTTGTCCTGCCTCCCGTCCTCTTCCTCCCTTCCCACACCCTTTTTTGAGACAGTCTCTCTCTGGTGTGCTCTGGCTATCTTGGGACTCTCTATGTAGACCAGGCTGGCCTTGAACTCACAGCTCCACTTGCCTCTGTCGCCTCCACTGTGCGTGCCTTTGATGCCGCTTGTCACGTCTACCTGATCATCTAGCCAGGCTCCTAGAGCTGCAGGGCAATCATCTCTTCTCTGTCCCAGGCAGGGTTTTGGTCAAGGCCATGCAAATAGCCAGTGTCAAAGAAACACTCACTGTACCTCTAGCCCACAGGTGGCTCAGACCCTGAGATGTGGCTTCCCAGCCAGCCTACTTTCCTCTCCACACAGCTTCAACCCACTAGCTCTGCCTACCACAGCCCCAGAATGGGGCTGCCAGGGGCCCCTGGGCATAGCAGTATGGCCCTGGATAGGGCGGGGATACACACTGCTAAGAAGTCTCTGCCTTGTGCAAAGGAAATGGAATCTTCTTCCAACCAGATGTGACCACTCCCGGCCCCTCCCTTCCTTTCCCCCAGTCCCCTCCCTCGTCTTCCCCCACCATTTTCTGCCTGCAAGCTTCTTAGAGGGGAGGGACATGGCTCAGACTGATGAGTTTCCCTCCCTGACTCCCTCTCTCCCACCCACTTACTGACTTTTTCTCTTTGCTTGTGTTCAAGGGGCTTCAGATCCCCTGGGGGCCAGAGCTGGGGGCCTGCGAATGCCTCGGGAGAATCCTAATCGCACAGGAGCAGCTTGGAGTTTGATTCCATCCTAGGCGATGCCTTCTGACATTTAATGAGTTAAGGAGCTAAATCCCCTTCATCCCAGCACGGCTGAGCTAGCTGCAGTGCCTGCAGCTGGTGCGTGAGCAGCATGTGGGGGAGGGGCCATGCTAGCCACAAATACTATCGTTTTGAAGGGAGGGGAAGACAAGGGTCCCAGGATGGCCTCAAATTCTTTTTTTTTTTTTTTGTGACCGATGGCTTTATTTTTTTTATTAGATATTTTCTTTATTTACATGTAAATTTCTCCTTTCCCAGTTTCCCCTCCAAAAAACAAAGAAACAAACAAAAACAACAAAAACAAACCCCTGTTGCCTCCCCTCTTCCCATGCCTGCTACCCCACCCTCTCCCACTTATTGGCCCTGGCATTCCCCTACACTGGGGCACAGAACCTTCATCAAATTCTTTATGTAGCTGAAGTAGGGCTTGAACCCATGACCTCCCTGCCTGTACAACCCAAGTGCTGGGGTTGCTGGCATGTGTTCCCTGGCGGCATTGGGATCTATGCAGCAGGTTAGGTTTTTGTGTGTGTGTGTGTGTGTGTACGTGTGTGTGTGTGTGTGTGTGTGTTGCACTTATCGGTACTTGTGTGCACATATTTTATACACATGGGAACAGAACCTACCAGAGGTCACCAGGATGAACCAGATGCTACCTACCTCCTCCAGATGGCCAGCACACTCATCACGGAGCCCAGCACCAAGAGGGCTGAGATGGTCACCACGGTGACAACCACTGCAGGACTCTGGTCCCTGGACCCTGGGGCAACTAGAGGGGGAAAAAAACAGGGGGCTGAGGCAGGCCAAGGGCGAGGCTCCTCGGCAAGGACCAAGAGAGAGTTTTGTCTCGGTCGCCAGGAGGTTCCCTCAACCGTTTGGTACACAGGAGCCAACACCCACGGTGGCGGTTGGAGTGCCAAGCCCCTCTGCTTGCAGGCAGGGTCTCTCTACTGCAGCCCAGCTCTGAGAGGAGGCGAGAGTCCAGGTTGCTGGGGTTTGCCTCCCCTTATGCCTTTCAAGCTGCCTCATCACTACAAAAGTCCTGGGAGGGTCACTGTCTCCAGTTTAAGCAGAGGAGACAAGTTGAGCAAAGTTACCTAATTTGTCCAAAATCACATAGCTTCTAAGTGGTGTGAACACAGAATTTTGGTTTTGTGTGAAAACAGAGGTTTTGGTTTCACGGTTTTGTCTTTTGTTTTTGTTTTTGTTTTTGTTTTGAGACAGGGTTTCTCTGTGTAGCCCTGGCTGTCCTGAACTCACTCTGTAGACCAGGCTGGCCTCCAACTCAGAAATCTACCTGCCTTTGCCTCCCAAGTGCTGGGATTAAAGGCATGTACCACCACCCCCTGGCTGGTTTCCTTTTTAAAATGGAGTATCATGTAGCCTGGGCTGACCTCCCACTTGTGTAGCCAAGGATGACTTTGAACTCCTGACCCATCTGCCTCTGCCTCCCAAGTGCTGAGATTACATCATGTACCACCACACCCAGGTGAACCCAAGACTGGAACCCGTTCCCCAAATCCTCTGCCTAATGCCCAAAACAGCTTTGAAACTGGACAGACACTCACAGGACCCCAGTCTGATTAAAGAAGTGCACAGGCCCAGACTGAGAGACAAAATTAAATAAGTTAATAAGCAATGCTTAACTATAGAAAAAAAAAAAAAAAAAAAAAAACCTAACCAGAGCAGGGGTTGGGGGCTGGGAGACTGGAAGACTCAGAGTCTGCACCCCAGGCCCTTATGCACAGATGGGGCCTGGGGAAGGGCGGGCAGCCCACAGAACTGGAGGGTACACTGTACAGAGGCAGACGATAATGGGATGGAAGCTACGTCTGGAAATGGAGGGAATTTGGGGAGACACAGCTAGAGGACCGTGGATGCAGGCTAAGAAGAGAGAACTATCCTGGGAGAGCGGACTGCCTACTCCTGCCTGGCTGGAGAGGAAAGGACAGAGGTAGCCCGTGGGGTCGGGTGTCAGGATGGGAAGGAGGGCTTTGAGACAGAAAGGTTCACAAGAACTAGTAAGGAGGGGAGGCACTGGACGCTGAGTAGAAAGACGGCTGTCTGTAGCAGGTTTGGGGTGGGGAAGGAAGAGGAGGGTGGCTCACGTCTGGGGACCAGGCAATGTGGTCAGTCACACAGGGCACGGTGAAGTGGGCTCATGTGGCTTCCCCTACCAAAATGCCTTCCATACAAGCTTCCGCTTGTTCAAATATCTCCCTGCCTCAAGATGTGGCTCTCATCTGCTCTTTCCATTCCTGCCTGTCCATCTTCCCTGATCCAGGACTCCCTCCATGTTCCATCTTCACTTCTCTGTGGGCTCCCAGCATTTCCTATCTTGGATTACAGTCATGTAAGCAGGTTGGGAAGAATTCTTATCTTGACAGCTGGTGCCAGAATGCCTCTTAGGGGGAGCTGCCTTTGTTGGGGTAGATAGAGGTGAGATCCTGAGGGCTAAGGCCAGCAGCAAGCGAGTGAGGTGAGCAACAGAGAGAGCGCCAGGCTGTGTGCTGAAAGGGAAAGGAGAGGGATATGGGAAGGCAGGAAAAAAAGCGGGCAAGGCAACTAGAAGCGGGCCATTGGAAGATCAGGAATTCTCAAGTTCAGCTTCTCTTTTGTTGTTGGAGCTTTATTAAGATATGATTTATACACCGTTCACTTCTCTCTCCCTCCTTCCCTCCCTCCTTCATTTATCCCTTCCATTCTCTTTCCTCTCCCTTTCCTTCCCTTCCAAGCACTGGGATTATAGGCATGCACCTCCAGCTCAACTACTTTTTTTTGGGCGGGGGGGGGGGGGGGGGGGGTCGAGACAGGATTTCTCTCTGTAGCCCTGGCTGTCCTGGAACTCATTCTGTAGATCAGGCTGGTCTTGAACTCAGAGATCTGCCAGCCTCTGCTTCCCTAGTGCTGGGATTAAAGACTTGAAGCTCTTCTGTGGCTCCCTTCTGAACTTGCTTAATCCCTTCCCCTTATCTCTACCCGCTGCCTGCATCCAGCATCTTCCAAGCACTCACACATATCACTTACTTACCTTCCCCTGGGGTCTGAACTTCGATGCTTGGACTGAAGCTCTGGGCCTCCCATGAAGGCCCTGGGGAGGCAGCCCGGATCTGAAAAACGTATCTGGTAGCAGGCTTCAGGTTGGTGACAGTGACAGCCGGTGCCCCTGTCTTCACTGTGGAGTAAGTCAGCTCACTCTGACCCTGGAGAGGATGAAGCGGTGAGGCCCAGACCCAGGAGGCTGAGAGGAGTGGGGACAGGGAGAAGCAAGGGACTATCCTGAGGTGGTGTGTGTGTGTGTGAACCTGACCCGTATCATCTCGAGAGACAGCAGCAATTTCTTCCATAGAATCCCCAGTGCCTCTCTCCTCAAGACTCAGCCCCATAATAGACCAGAGCTTCCTTGGCCTAGAGGACCAGATGGCGGCCATCAGGGCTTGGCCTGGGTGAGGCAGGCCAGAGCACAAGCAAGCCTCACACAGCCACCTGCCCAAGGCTTTTCATCCCCTGACATCTGATTTGTAAAGCAGAGAGCAAGGATTATCTTGTTGGCTTTGCTCTGTTTTGATTTGCAGATGAGGCACCTGGACTCCAGGGGTAAAGACTTACTGAAGTGGAGACTCAGAAGAGCACTGACTTTAATTGGCGAGCAGCTACTTCCTCTGCTGGGCAGCCCTGGAGAAGCCTCCCCTACTCCCCACTCCCACCCTTGTTAAGGAAGGGCCAGCCAGGGTGGCACATTGAAATCCTTCAGGTCTGACCTTTTCTGTACTCTAGTACATCTGACACCCAGAGTTCCTCTCTATGTTCAGACTTCTCCCCCAACGCCACATCTCCAGCCCACAGCTTTGACCAGAGCTTCAGACATAGAGGAAGTCCACCTGGATGGCAGACGAGCCTCATACAGAGAAAGACCGTACTCGCCACGCAGCCCCGCCTGCTCCCTCTCCTCTCAGCCAGCAGCTCCCCATCCTGGTCACCCAGGCCCATACATCCAAAAGTGACGTGGTGACCCTGTTTTTTCCTGGGCACCCCAACTGTCACAGCTCTCGACAGACTTCTATTAATCAAAGCCATTATCTGACTCAGCAAAGCCCTACATGGCGCCGAGGGAGTGGAATTCTGTCACCCTCAGGAAGAAGTTTCTCTTTAATGAATTAATTTGCATAAAAGTGAGGCACCATTTCGCAGAAGATCATGTCTCAAAGCTAAAGACGCCAAATTGATGGGGAAAGAGAGCATGGGTTGGGAAACAACTCCATTCATCAAATCACAGCTGAACTATCCCTAACTGCAGATTGAAAATGCAATGGAGAAGAGAAAGGTGGCCAGCCGGGGAGGCACATGCCTGTAATCCCAGAGTATGGGGAGGTGGAGGCAGGAGGCTAGCTGGGGCTACGGAAGACCCAATCTCAAAATAAGAATAAATAAATAAATCACGAATAAAAGAGGAGGAGGAGAAGAAAGAAGGCCATAAGGCAATGTGTGAGGAGGGGCATTTGAGGCAGCCTGGGATGGGGATGGGGACGAGAATCACAAAATTCAGCAGAAGGCTGGGTGTGGTGTGTCACATGCCTTCAACACCTTCAATTCCAGCATGCAGGAGGCAGAAGCAGGGGGTGGAGGGGTCCCTGTGAGCTGGAGACCAGCCAAGGCTATCTAGTAAGATTAACTCAAGCAAGCAAGCAAGCAAACAAAAAACAAACAAACAAAAATAAACCAGCAAAAGTATCTTCTTATAAAAACCAATTCAGTCTCTGTGGTGCACACGTACAACCCCTGCACTGGGGAGACAGAGACAAGACTTATCTTGACAGAGGTCAAGATAAACTCAAGGCCAGCCTGGTCTACACAGTGAATCCCAGACCAGCTAAGGCTCCACAGGGAGAACCTGTCTCAAAGCAAACAAAAAAGTATCTCATGAGGCACTGTTTGCTCTAGAAAACTAGAGATCAACCAGGCAGTGGTGGCACACGCCTTTAATCCCAGCTCTTGGGAGGCAGAGGCAGGCAGATTTCTGAGTTCGAGGCCAGCCTGGTCTACAGAGTGAGTTCCAGGACAGCCAGGGCTACACAGAGAAACCCTGTCTAGAAAAACCAAAAAAAAAAAAAAAAAAAAAAAAAAAAAAAAAAGCAAGCAAGCAAGCTAGGGGTCTTGGTCCAAACCTACTACTCTAGAGGCCGAGATCAGCCAGGACTCAGTAAGACCCTATCTCAAAACTAAAAATAACTCTATGGAATTGATGGTGAGCATTTACTTATTTATATAAGCAGGGTTTTTTTTCTATGTATTCCTGGCTGGCCTGTAACTCACTATGTAGACCAGGCTGGCCTCCAGTTCAGAGATCTGCCTGCCTTTGCTTCACAATTGCTGGGATTTAAGGTGGAGTAGATGTATGTGTGTGTGTGTGTGTGTGTGTGTGTGTGTGTGTGTGTGCATCTTGTATATATAATATATCTTATATATAATATATTTAACATGCATGAGGATGTGTGAAATTAATACATGACGCACCACTCGCACCCTTTTATAGTAAGCCACAGGAATGCAGACCCCCATTCTGGAACATTCCCTAACCCCCAGTCTGACAGTGTGCTCCTGTGGCACACAGATATCTCTGTGTGCCTTTCCTTTGCAAAAGTGTCTGCAGATCACATTTGTAAACTCAGCCAGGCAAAACAGACCCGCCCCACAGCCAGCTCTGCTAAACCTTAAACCGAGGAGGTGAACTGGAGCTGTCTGTGAGTGAGGAAGGACAGAGAAGGAAGGAAAGGCCTCAGGAGGCTTCGCAGCTGAGGAATAAGGCTGAGGAAGGCAGGCTGGGATCTAGGCGGTTTCCTACTGGGACTCACCTTCTCATAGTAGCGGATCTCATATTCTGTGCTGTTGGTTCCTGGAGCTCCAGCAGGGACAGGCTCTCGCCAGGACAGCGACACGCTCTGGGGTTCCACGCGGTCCCTGCGGATTTCATCCTCCTCCCAGGGTGCTGAGAGTAAGCAGAGCGGGATGCTATCCTGGACCTACTGCCCACAAGCTCTGGGTGGGGCATGCACAGGGGAGCGGGGTTAAATGTAGGCGTGGCCTATGGGGCCTGACGCAAGAGTCTTGGTAGCACCAGAGGTTTAGGAAGAACATGTGGCCAAGGCTTCTCTCATTTTGGGAGGGAAAGCCCGGCTTGCCTTCCCAGTTTTCCTCATCCTCTTGCTTCTCATCCTTCAGTCTCATTCTGTGCTTTGAAGAGCTAAGAGAGTTTGTAGCCCAGATTGGCTCGTTCACGGTGGTACGGCTGCAGACAAGCGAGGATTAGAAGAAAATCACCCCAACATGATAAAGGACAAACGTGGGAAGCCCACAGCTAGCATCACATTCAAGAGTGAAAGACTGGGAACGTTCTGTTTGGAGAAAGGCCAGAATGCCACTCACCGCTAAAAGCTCTAGCCAGAGCAACCAGACAAGAAAAACAAATAAAAGGCTTGAATGGGAAGACACAAAGGCATCGTGGGATGGCATGATCTTAATGTGGAAAGCCCTGTAAAGAATTCACAAAGGATTCTCAGAGAACCAGCCTCACAGCATGAAGAATTGTATATGACAGCCTAGGGACGAGACTCGACACAGTCAAGGACTTGATCAAGTTCACCAAGCAGAGCGACTGGTGACCAGCAGTGTCCTGTACCGGCAAGGGGTCCGTGAAAAAAAAGCAGCATCCGATTCTGGGGCGCCAGGGAGTCGGAAAAAAATAGATATCAGAAAGCAAAGGGCAGAAGTGGAGATGGAAAGCACACACCCTGCCCTTTGACAAGGGCTTGCATATGGCTTCCGGTCTCACGTGGTATACCTGTCCAGTAGGCCCAGTCTCTACTCTCTTAAATTCCCATGAGGCCTATGGATACAGGAGCCAAAACTCACAGTTGACAGCTGATTGCTGGTATGGGAGACAGGGAGGGAGCGTCATATTTTTAAGCTCTGTAAAGTCAGTCGAACTGGATAGACCCACGTGGCTGTAGTGAACCCTAGGCTACACTACCAACTGAGCGGTACTGTCTCCCATCCTAAAAATAACTTGAAAAATCCTTTCGTCTTTTCCCCAGTGCCTGACCCTTTGAAAAAAGCAATGTCTTTGTGAGCCGGACAATAGCAGCCTGTCACTCCACTGCGAAGCTACTGAGTGTACTCTCCCTGCCCCCAGCAGGCTGAATTCACTTGGACCTCGCTTAGAAGTAGAAGTGAGCCTCCTAGGAGGTGGTAAAGCCCTTTGTAGACCCAGATGAGGGCAGAGTCAGGGAGAGGCGAGAAAATGTCACGTTTGAACTTTGTCAGTCAAGAGCATCAGATGGCCAGGGGATCCACAGCCTGACACAGTTCCATTTTGGCCCCTCAAAGGTGTGTTAGATGAATAGCTGATACCTCTGAGAAGAAAGGGTTAGTAAGATGGCTCAGCAGGTAAAGTACTTGCCACACAAACATGAGAATCTCAGTTCATATCCCCAGAAACCATATAACCATATAAAGGTTGGGGTTTTGTTTTTTTTTTTTTTTTTTTTTTTTTTTTTTTTTTTTGGTTTTCTGAGGCAGGGTTTCTCTGTGTAGCCCTGGCTACTGGAACTCACTCTGTAGACCAGGCTGGCCTCGAACTCAGAAATCTGCCTGCCTCTGCCTCCCAAGTGCTGGGATTAAAGGCGTGCACCCCAACTGCCCGGCTCATATAAAGGTTTTTTTTGTTTTTGTTTTTGGTATTAGAAGCTTTCTGGAGAGTTAGGCTGGCTTACAGAGATGCCCTCTCTCAAACAAGGGAGGTAACAATGGACACCAGTGGGTGTCCTCTGACCTCCACATATACATGCCTGCGCATTTGCACACACGTGTGCGCACACACATACAATCATATTCACACATATAATCATACATACATACACACCACACACGCTCATATGTATATACACAATCATATTCACACATACAATCATACAACACACACACAACACACACTCTCATATGTATATACACAATCATATTCACACATACAATCATACAACACACACACACACCACACACACTCATATGTATACACAATCATATTCACACATACGATCATACATACACACACACCACACACACAATCATATTCACACATACAATCATACATACACACACACCACACACACAATCATATTCACACATACAATCATACAACACACACAACACACACACTCATATGTATACACACAATCATATTCACACATACAATCATACACACACACACACACCACACACACACAATCATATGTATACACACACTCAAAAAAAGAAACCTAACACTCAAACTGAAACCCCAGCCTGAGCCCCAGCTGTCCATGATGAAGTCAGTCACAGCACAAGTTGCCTGGAGAGCGAGTGAGCAGCTTCTAGGGAGAGCCACCGGCAGCCTGTTCCCTTGCCCTAGTGACTGAGCTCTGATTTTGATGGCAGTGGTGTGTGTGTGTGTGTGTGTGTGTGTGTGTGTGTGTGTGTGTCTGTGTGGGTATGCATTACTCAGGTCAATCCTGTCTGGCTGTTGTAAGACATTCCCTCCCCTCACCACCCATTGCTTTAGGGTTAGGCTTACTTCTATTCTAGCCAATAAAAGATTGTCAGCTAAGAAGAAAGAGGTTCAACCAGATGTGGTGGTACATGCCTTCCATCCCAGCACTCAAGAGGCAGCAGCAGACAGGTCTCTAAGTTTGAGGACAGCCTGGTCTACGAAGCAATCAGGACCGCCCCAGGACAGCTGGGGCTATTGTTACTCAGAAAAACCCTGTCTTAGAAAAAAAAAAAATCAGGGTGATGTCTTGTAATCTTGTAATCACACCTGTAATCCTAGCACCTGAGTAGGAGGATTGCTATGAACTTAAGGCTAGCCTGGGCTATAGAGTATGACCTTGTTTCATTTTTTTTAAAGGTGCTCACTGCGTCCTATGGTGAAGTCCCAGGGAGTCGGACACTCTGGTCCTTGCAGGCACCTGCATGAATGTTCATGTGACACACATAAATTCCTTCAGGTATGCACATACATTTAAAATTAAGTAAATATATTTTTTAAGATTTATTTATTTAATGTATATAGTGCCCTATCTGCATGTTCACCTGCATGTCAGAAGAGAGCATCAGATCTAGATCATACTATAGATGGTTGTGAGAAACCATGAAGTTGCTGGGGATTGAACTCAGGACCTCTGGAAGAGCAGATGGTGCTCTTAACTGCTGAGCCATCTCTCCAGCCCCCAAATTAAATATTTTTAAAGGGCCAGACACGATGGCACAAAACTTTAATCACAGCACTCAAAAAGCAGAAGCAAGTGGATTTCTATGACTTTGAGGCCAGCCTGATCTACATAGTGAATTCTAGGTCAGCCAGAACTACATAGTGAGACCTTGATTCACAAAAGAGGATGTGGGGGCTTGACCAGTCTCAATTGGTAGGACATTTGTTTAGCATGCAGGAAACCCTAATTTGTTGCCTAGCACCATATAGATTGGGCCACTCCTGAAATTCCAACACTTGGGAGGTAGAGACCAGAGCAGCCAATTCAAGAGGCCAGTCTTGGCTACATAAGACTCTGCCTGGGCCCCGAGAGGTGGCTCAGTGGTTAGGAACACTGGCTGGTCTTCCAGAGGACCTGGGTTCCATTCCTAGTACCCATGTAGCAGCTCACAACAACTGTCTATAACTCTAGTTCCAGAGATCCAGTGCACTCTTCTGGCCTCTGTTGCTACTAGGAACAAGCATGGTCCACAGACACACATGCAGGCAAAATACCCATAAACACAATGAGAAAATAGAATAATATATTATGTATAATATGCTATACTTGTTACATATATAATATATATAAAGAAAATTTTATAGAAATAGTCATAAGTACAAAACATTGTGGCAATACATACTAGTTGGGTTGTTTTGTTTTGGTTGGTTGGTTTTTTGTGTTTTTTTGTTTGTTTGTTTGTTATCCTTTTTTAAAAAAAAACACCTCCTTTTGTTTTTTAAGATTTATTTACATACATAAGTACACTGTAGCTGTCTTCAGCCA
>NW_022196900.1:81192548-81217413 GCF_008632895.1 Mastomys coucha | reverse complement strand
CCCCCCCCCCCCCCCCGTTTGTCTTCCTTTTAAGACAAAGTCTATGTAGCCCTGGCTGCCCTGGAAGTCCCTATGTAGACCAGGCAGGCCTCAAACTAACAGAGATTCTGCTTGTCTCTGTCTCTCACATGTACCAGCATTAAAGGAGTGCACCATTGTGCTAGACCTGTGCCTTAGCAGGCTAGGTCACTGACTGTGGATCCAAAGGAACACAGTTCAAATCCCAGCGACTGCTAAACTTTAGCTTTGATTTCTATCCATTCTCCCCCACCCTATCCCACCCCCAAAAAAAGTAATGGCCAGGCAGTGGTGGCTCATGCCTTTAATCCCAGCACTTGGGAGGCAGAGGCAGGCGGATTTCTGAGTTTGAGGCCAGCCTGGTCTACAGAGTGAGTTCCAGCACAGCCAGGGTTATACAGAGAAACCCTGTCTCGAAAAACCAAACCAAACAAACAAACAAAAAGAGTGGTGCACCATCATGCCTGGCCACAGTTTTATTATTTAAGACAAAGTTTCCTGTGGCCCAGACTGAGCTCAGATTCACTATGAGTCTCAGAATGACCTTGAACACTGAGTGCTGGGATTAGACACACCTCTCTGTTTATTTTCTTCCTTCTTTACTACTGGTGAATAAACCCAGTGCCTCAAGCATGCTAGGCAAATACAGCCCCACTGAGCTACTTTCCCAGTCCTTGGCCTGTTTAAAATGTAAACGCAATAGCAAGGGCTAAGTCTCACCAGAGACAAGAAAGATCAGAAGTGTCCCAGAAAACCAGGTAGATTGAGAAACAGCTCTCAAAATCCCAGGAAAGGGATTAAGAGCTAAAAACGACGAAGCGACAAGATGTGAGAATTAGAAAACGGATGTACAACCCAAGGCTTAGAGATCCGGTTAAGAGATACAGTGGGAGCAAAGCAGCTGCCAAGAAAACTAACCCAGGAATGAAAAAAGTGCGGATCAAAGGGCCTACTGTGCTCCAGTCAGGCGAGAGTGAAAAGAAACCCTATTGGTTATGTTTTCATTTTCATCGGCAGGCTAAGAAATTATTCAAACACCCCTGTGTGTGCACATCTCTGCACCCGAGGTACTTACAAAAGAATGAAAATCACCCCAGGGCCTCGCTGAAAGCCCAACTGACAGGGTAGGGTGACAGAAGACGGGGAATGAGGGTCACGCACCAATCAGATAGGAAAGACTCCGAAGCCACCGCACTTGCGCTTATCCATCTTGCAAAGGGCACTCGAGGGATTACTTGAAAGTGTGCACCAGAGGAGAGACAAATCAGAAGAAAATGTCAAGGATGTGGTGTCAAAGGTGGTTTTCATCCCACCGGAGACTCAGAAACACGGGGAGCGCCGCCACTCTGTAGTTTGCGTTCTGAACCTGCCTGCGTCCCTGCTCCTGCAAGGTGGCTGAATTCGCAAAGGGATGGAGAGGAGAAAGGGGACACAGAGGCACCACCTGAGTCCAGGATTAGTGTGTGTGTGTGTGTGTGTGTGTGTGTGTGTGTGTGTGTGTGTGTGTACGCGCGCGCGCGCGCGGTCACGTGGGTTCCTGAATTCCTTGGGATGCTTGCCGGGGAACTGCACCTGGGAATGGGGGACGGTCTCCGATGGGGCGCGCAGCCTTACCCCCGGGTCCGGTGGACACTGTGACCTGCGCGTAGGTGGCTTCCGCGGCGGCGGCGGGGCCGGAGACGCCGTTGAGCGCGGCCACGCGCACGGTGTAGCGCGCGCCAGGCCGCAGGTGCAGCAGCGTGGCGGCGCGTTCCCGCAGCCCAGCCTGGCGCGGGACGAAGGCCACGCGCGGCCCGCAAGGCTGGCACGCGCCCGCCGGACCGTCGCGCCCGCAGCGCAGGCAGTGCAGCGAGTAGGTGACGTCGGAGCGGCCGCCGGAGTCCGCAGGCGGCAGCCAGCGCAGCCGCAGCGCCAGCGGGGAGCGGCTCAGGCTGTACTGCAGGTCCCGCGGCGCAGATGGCGGCCCTGCGACATGGGGCGGCGCTGAGTGGGGCCGGGCAGGGACCCAAGACCGCGAGGCATGGGGTGGGGGGTGGGGTTGGACACCCGGCATGGGAGCAGTAAGGAAGGTGGCAGACGTGACCGTGGGGAGCAGCTCAGGTACCGAGATCGAAGGGACAGGGATGGGGACATGGTCACAGGGAACAGAGGACATGACAGAGAGGAGGGACATCCCAGCCAGGCTCAGGAAGAGATGAGGCGAATAGGGAAGATACTCCCCAGACGGCCACCCACAGAGAATCCTGCCCCCCCCCATCTCCATCCTTCTGGATTCTTCCAGTTCCCAGACCCACCCTAGGTCTTCCTGTTTGCCCTGCCAGTCCAATTTGCAACCCTCCGCCTCCCACCCTACCCCACCCGCCTCAGTAGTATGGGGGTTGCGTCTCCCACCCCACGCTCAGCCAGAAGGGAAACTCACGGGTGCAGGAAGCTGAGGGCGGGTCGGTGGGCGAGCGAGCATAGGTGTCCTGGCACACGCAGAATGTAGAGGCATTCTCCAGGGCCAAGCTGTGCTCAGGGCAGGGCGAGCAGAGGGGTCGCCTTGGGGACACCTTGTAAAACCCTGGGGGACAGGCTGTGGGAAGGGGTTGGTGAGGAGAAGTCTCCTTCCTGACCACGCCCCACCCTGTATTCTAGTTTTTCCTGGATTAGAGTGAGGAAAAGCAGGGTGATGGCTCTTAGCTCAGTCTCCTCTAGCCCTTGACAAAAACTGTGTGTGCAGGGGATGGTGGCATAGTTTACTCCTGTTAATACATTTGACTCCATCTCCGTGGTTACGAAGAGGAAAAGTGAGTCTGGGAGAGGTTAAGCTGCCAAGTGCTCCACCTTTAGTGGGATTCCCACCCCAGCCTGCTCCTTTCAAAGTCCTGGCATCACTGATCTAGGGTCAAAGATGCGTTCCTCAGGTGCACAAGAGAAAAGAAGGGTGGAGCCTCCAGGGGCTGGGCCCTGTTACTCAGGGACAGATACACAATCCCACTTATACAGACAGACAGGCAGGCAGGCGGACAGACACACATACACAGAGAGAGAGAGAGAGAGAAAGAGAGAGAGAGACAGAGAGACAGAGAGACAGAGAGACAGAGAGAGACAGAGAGACAGAGAGAGACAGAGAGAGACAGAGAGGAGGGAGAGGGGGGATGAGAGAGAGAGGAAGGGAGGGATGGAGGGAAGGGGGAGAGGGAGAAGGAGAGGGAGAGAAAGAAGAGAGACTGGACCCAGTCTGGAGGCAGAGCTGGGCAGGTGGAGGGGTGGAGCTGCCCAGTGCCGCAGCGGCTTCCTAGATTAGTCCTAGTGTGACTGTATGCTCAAGAGCCTTGCTGCGCTTGCCTGCACTCACCCAAACCATAGCACAAGGCCTAGGAACAGGCTGAAACTCAAGCTGGTTCAGGTTCATAGCTGAGTTGCATCACACTGGGTGGCCTTGGGCATGTCGGTTAATCTTCCTGAACCTTTACATAGAATACCTGCCTCAGGAGGACTGACTGAGATAAAACACTGATATGATCTGTGTGGACTGCAGATGTGATGATGGTAGTAACTGTTTCTCTCCCTCTGAGACCCAAAGAAACAAATAAACACACTTTATCGACTAACAGACTGATTGAGACAGGATCTCACGCAGCCCAGGTTAGCTGTCACCCGTCAGTGTAGCTGAGGATGACCTTGAGTTTTTGTTCTTCCTTCCCTGAATGCTGGGATTTACAGGCATGACCATACTCTGGACACCTATCTGATTCTGTTTTATTCATTTGTGTGTGCAGAGGGTGTGCTTGCCCATTTGTGAACATGTACAGACCAGAGCACCATGCCAAGTGCCTTCTCTTCCTCTGACACTGCACAACTTATTTTTTGAGATAGGCTCTCTTGCCAAATCAGAAGCGTAGAGCTTCAGCTATTCTAGTTGACCAGAAAACCTCTGAGACTTGTTGCCTGCTTCCTGTGCTGGAGCTACAGGCAAGCTCTGCCATGCCTAACATTTTGTGGGTGATGGGCATCTCAACTCAGACCTTCAGGCTGGCACAGCAAACATTTTACCTCCGAGCCATCTCCCTGCCTTAAATACCCATTTAAAAAAAGGTCTCGGGCTGGAGAGATGGCTCAGTGGGTAAGAGCACCAACTGCTCTTCAGAAGGTCCTGAGTTCAAATCCCAGCAACCACATGGTGGCTCACAACCACCCGTAATGAGATCTGACACCCTCTTCTGGTGTGTCCGAATCAGCTACAGTGTACTTACACATAATAAATAAATAAATAAATAAATAAATAAATAAATAAATAAATAAATAAAAAAGGTCTCAGTCCGGTTTGGGGCAGTGGCTCCTGGCCCCGCCCTCTGTTGTTCTGGGTCCTCACCTATCTCCCTGCACCTTTCCTCTCCTCTAGCTAGGGATGGAAGACTTGATCCAAGAAGACAGAACAACAGCAGGGAGGGAGACTAACTCTTGGGAAGAAAGCTGTTCCCAAGAAGAGCTGAGCTGTTGCACTGTCTGAAAGATTTAGACTTGGGAGAGTCTCATCTTACCCAGAGTCCCCTGCAACATATTTAGAGGGTGGGCTAAGCAGCTTCTTTCCTCTAGCACAAACTGCAGGGTCACTACCACTGTGGGCCGGTGAGTGTAGTTGGAATCAAGACTTGAAAGCCTGGTGCAATACTAGCTCTGCCACTTTGGCCTGAGGAAATCATCAGTCAGATGGGCATTGTGATCACAGCCTGTTGACTGCTTGGGACTAGAGAGTTTGGAGAGGTGCCCTACATGTAAGTCTCAGGGTATTGGGAGAAATGTAAAGGTGCCATGCTTGAAGTGGAAAAGAGATGCTGTCCTACCTGTGGTCTTCATGGCACCATCGCAGGCAAGTGTAGTTCTCCCTACTCTGAGAGGCGTCATGGTCTAGGAGAATGATGTGTGGGAGGACAGACTCAGGATGGGACTCCCTGACAGTCAATACCTTCCTCACTTCAATGTCAAAATCAGAAAGCCAGAAGTCATCTAGTTTAACTGCCACTGGCCTGGCCCTGAAGACATGTTTTCATCAGCTCTGCTCACACACCTCATGATGTCTCCCTCCCTAGGAACTCTACCCTCTCTCTTCTGCCACTAGAGAGAAAGGTTGTTTGTAGGAGGAGCCCAAGTTAGGTGGCTCTATGTAGAGTCAACCCTGTTGCCCCACCAAGGGGGTCCCAATAACCTATATAGCATTAGCAAGCAGACAGACCCACAAGAGACTTGGTAATAGCCTGTGATCCCTAAAGGGAAGCCAAATTTCACTGATTCCTACAGTGACCACAGCAGGACTAAGAACCAAGGCCACTAAAGAAAGAGCAGGACACCCAGGTGGTGGTGACACATGCCTTTTAATCTCAGAACTCAGGAGGCCGAGGCAGGTAGATCTCTGAATTTGAGGCCAGCCTGGTCTACAGAGTGACTTTTAGGGCAGCCAAGGCTACACAGAGAAACCCTATCTCAAACCAAATAAAATGTCAAAATAATCATGATATTAACCATAATCCTAAAGACTGGGGAGATCTTAGCTTTGTCTCCTCCTCTAGATTTGAGAATGTGTCCACTTGGCTACAAGAGACACTGGATTGCCTGAAGGTACCAGTGCAAACCTGACCACTTCTGGTCTCTTCCTCACTTTCTCCAGCAAACCCCCTCCATGCCTACCCTGAACACAGAGAGCTTCTGACCCATGCTGTCTCACACCCTCTTCCTCCTGGCAGCTGAGTTGAGTTATCTCTCCAAAGTCCAGCTCCAACGGCACCTCCCCCTGGGAAATTTGTCCTAGATTTCCCCCATCTCCTCCACTGCTCTGGGCAGAGACAATGCCAATTACAAGCAATTTTTATCTGGTCTCAGCCTGAGGAGAGGGAGCAGGACACAAACCAGAGATCTCCAGTCTCTAAGCATCCATCTGCTCTGAGCCAGGTGTTCTTCTAGGTTCTAAAGACACACCATAAAATAGACATGCACGAGTCTGACTCCCTCACCCTGACTCCACACCTGGCAGAGCACACCGAGAGGTCGTGAGTTGGAAATTCCCCCAACTGCTGGTTATAGAAACCACAAACACCTCCATCTGGCTGATCTCTCCTTTCCTGCAGTCTTGGGGGTGGGGGACAAGCTACCCTCTGTTTAAGAACAGCTAGCCATCTCCACTTGGGACCCCTGGCTTCACCCCTCCTCAAAGTAGACATTCCCTCTGTCATCTACTGGTCTTTGCAACCTTCTCTGTCTGCTGCCTCTTTCCTGTGATGTCACTGGGGGTGGAGCAGAAAAGCAGTCCATTTCCATGCAGGCATAAGGGCTCTAACTATAGACTATTTAAAAACAATCCTAAAGCTGACTAAAAGTTGTACTGCTTTTTATTAGCAACATGCGTCAGCAATTTTAACCCACGTCAGTAATAAAACAGTCTTTTCTCTTGAACAAATCGCTCTCTGCACACATTTGGTAGGACACCGGTTCTCTCCCCCAGCACATAAACAAGTGTCTCTTCTCTACAATAAAAGCTCTCTTTCTGTTCAAACAATATGTTCACACACAAAGATTCTATCAACCCAACATTTTGCTGAAGATGCTGTCTCTTTCCCCCTCAGATCCTGGGTTCTAGAGTGAGATCTCTCTCTTTCTCTTTCTCCCTCTCTCTCTCTCTCTCTGCCTCTCTCTTTGTATGTCTCTGTCTCTGTTTCTTTCTGTCTCTCTGTCTCTGTCTCTCTGTATGTGTGTGTGTGTGGGGGGGTGGTCTCACATAGCTCAGGATGGCCTCAAACTCACTGTTCAGCTAAGGATGACTTTGAACTTCTGATCATCTTGCCTCTACCTTCTGAGTGTTGGGTATAGGCATGTACCTCCATGACTGGTTTATGTGGTACTGGGATAGAACCCAAGGCTTTGTTTATGGGTGCCAAGTGAGCACTCTTCCAACTGAGCCAGATCCCCAACACTAAAGCTCTACATCTGAGTTGTCTGGGATCACCACACATCTAGATGCTTTGACTCTGGCTCTACAGGGCTCTTTCTTCTTCAGCTGACTGACTACAGCCTGTTCTTTCCATTACTCAGCTGAAATTGTTCTTGCCAAGATCAAGTGAGCACTATCCAACCCTCGAAGTGCCTGAGTGCTCACCAAGCTCTCTCCTGATGCTCCTCTCCCTGGACCACCGTGTTATTGCCTTCCCCGTTCTACCCTTTAATCTCTCAGCATGCCTCCCTCAATCTCTTTCTCTTTAGACAGGATCTATTATGTATCCTTGGCTGTCCTGCCTTCCTCTGCCTCCCAAACACTGCCATTAAAGCAGTGGCTCTCAACCTACGGGTCTCTATCCCTTTGATAAATCTCTATCTTCCAAAGCTATTTACATTGCAGTTCATAATAGAAGCAAAATTACAGTTGTGAATGAAGTAACAACGAAAATAATGTTAAGGTTGATGGGGTCACCACAACATGAGGAACTGTATTGAAGAGTCACAGCATTAGGAAAATTGAGAGCCACTGGATTAAAGGCATGTGAAAAACATTTTTTGTTTTGTTTTGCTTTGTTTTTCGAGACAGGGTTTCTCTGTATAGCTCTGGCTGTCCTGGAACTCACTCTGTAGACCAGGCTGGCCTCAAACTCAGAAATCCGCCTGCCTCTGCCTCGCAAGCGCTGAGATTAAAGGCGTGCGCCACCACTGCCTAGTGAAAATCACTTTTTAAAAAACATTTTTGCTGGCTATAGACTGCACAGCAAATGCTTTTGCTTGCTGCACCATCTTGCCCCTTTGGGTTCTTTTGTTTGTTTGTTTTTTAGATTGAGTCTCATATAGCCTAGGCTGGCTTCAAATTCATTATATAGTCCAGGATGGCCTTGAACCCTATTCTTCCTGCACTCCCAGGAGAGTGCCAAGACAACAGTCATTCCACACCATGTCTCTCATCCCATCCCATCTGTCTTCATCAAAGATGGCTGCTATCATTTTAGTTCAGAGCTCAGTCTGTCTCCTGGTCCACCCTTCTCCTCCCTTCTACCCTCCAATGCTGGACTATTGGGTCCGCCCTCCTTCCTCTCTTCTGCCCTCCAATGCTTCCCCTCCCCAATCCTTTCTTTGCTGGTGCAGCTTGAGTGTTCATTTGAAAATATAATTCTGAACATGCTGGCTTCTGTCCTCATTGGCCTAAAGCATAAAGTCTTCATTTCATCATTCTCTTGTGGCCCCGCCTTCTCTTCCAGCTCATGGATTCTCACACTCCCACGTGCCTGCCTCAGTAACCACCCTGGGTTACTTATTTAGTACCAACCACTCTGTTCCTTTTTGTCACTATGCCTCTGCAGAATGTTCCCAGCCACCAGGAAGGAAAACCTCCCTTTCTCTGGAAAACTCTCCTTATCCTCAGAACGGGACTCTCTGTGGGTAGAACACACACAATGGTGTGATGGTTTCACATTAACTGTCAACCTGGTATCTAGGAGATAGGCTTCTGGGGACATCTGCAAAGGATTGTTTAGACTAAGGATAGCTGTTCCTAATGTCTGTGAGGGATTGTCTTGACTGAGTTAATTAAAGTAGAAAAAAAAAAACCTCCACCTTCTTGTTTTTGAGATAGGGTCTGTTTAAATAACCCTGGCTGTCCTGAAACTCATTAAGTAGTCTAGGCTGGCCTTGAACTCACAGAGATCTAACTGCCTCTGCCTCTTGAATGCTGGGATCAAAGGCCCATGGGGAGTGTGGGTGGAACTGTTTCCTGAACAGGAGTCCTGGACTGAACAGGATGGAGAGAGCCAGTGGAGCACCAGCAGGCATAAATTAATTCATTGCTCTCTGCTCTTGGCTGTCTACATAATGTGACTAGTTCTCTGTGGCGTCCTCACCACAATAGACTGTAAGATAGAATTAGAAGCCAAATAAACCCTTTCCTCTAAGTTGTTTGTGTCCGGTTAGTTATCAAAGCCGCAGAAAGAAAACTGAGACACATGGTCATTCCACATTTCCACTGACCGTCTACTACACCCCAAGGCCTGCAATGGACCACAGGACTGCTGAGATCAATGCCTGAGCACAGAAACACATCTGGGTACACATCTATTTTGATAGATCACTGTAGTACAGGTATAGAGGACTCAGTGAGAAGCGGATGCTTTGGAGAGTTCAGAAGGGTTCTTGCTTCTGGGTTTCATATTAACCACAATTTCCCAGGGAACAGACAGTTGTATTCATCCACACCCATAATAGTAGCTGGAGAGGATAAAGCTGGAGACGATCCTCAGCTCATCTGAACGGTTGATTGAGTAAGTAGGGAAACTGTGTCCTGGTTAGTGTTAACTGTCAGTTTGACACAGCATACACTGCCTGAGTCTCAACTGAGAGATTTCTCAAATCAATTAGCCTATGGGATGTCTGGGATGGGTTGTCTAGATATAGGAGGACCCAGCCCGCTGGATGGAGGTACCATTCCCTGGTCAAATGGTCCTGGGCTGCATAAAAAAGCTAGGCAAACATATGAACCCACAAGCAGTCAATCTCTGTGTTTTATACCTGGAGTTCCTTCCCTGACTTTGCTCAATGATCTGTAAGCTGAAACCAACCCTTTCTTCCATTGTGATGTTTCCGGTAGGAGTGTTTTTAATCATAGCAACAGGTGAGATGCCAAGGTAAATCACTTCCGCTGACACTTACCCCTCTGCAGCTGTGGTATGGCACGAATGTACCACTTTCTTATGAGTTAAAAGGATCAGACTGTGCCCCTTTCCATCTAGATGTGAGCTTTTCAAGAGTTGGGGCTGTGCCTGACACATTTCTATCACCCTGACACCCAGAGAAAGACCTGGATTAGAAAGTAGATAATGAGATAGCACAGTGGGTAAGGGCAATTGCTGTCTAGCTTGACCACTTGAGTTCAATAGTAGAATCCATGGTGGAAGGATAGAGCCGACTCTCTGGGGTATCTCTGGCTTCCACTTGTACTCCATGGCATGCGCACATGCTCTCTCTCCTCTGACACACACACACACACAGACACACACACACAGAGGGGGGGAGGATGAGAGAGAGGGAGGAGAGAGAGAGAGGGAGGAGAGAGAGAGAGAGAGAGAGAGAGAGAGAGAGAGAGAGAATACATTCCTTTGAATTTTCTGATTAAATGCACACACTCTAGAACCCTGTGGCTTCAAAGCCACAGACCCAGGGAACCAGCAAACATGGCAGTTCTACTTCAGAAAGCTGAGTGAGATCCTAGGAGCTAGGAGCCATCAGATATAAGCTGCCATTCTTGAGCTCTAAGATGCCCCTTGCCAGCCTCACTTGAACATGGCCATGGGTGAAGTCCCTGTCATACAGGCCTGAGTGTTGGGCTACTGTGGAATGTTTTATTATGCATGAAAGAGGCATGATGGAGCAGTAGACTCGCAGAGCTGGGCAAACCTGGATTCCAATCCTAACCGCCCATTCCTAACTTTGCAAATGAGGTAGGCACTCATCTCTTTGGTAATAGGAACCCATCATATTGCCTGAAGTATAGATTTGTACATTTTTGGTTTTGTTTGTTTGTTTGGTTTGGTTTGGTTTGGTTGAGACATCTTACTGTGTGCCTGATCTTCCTGATTCAGCATTTGAGGGCTGGATTTCACAAACCTATGCTGCTACTCCTGGTTCCTAATGTGTCCTTAGTATGGGATCAGATTCACCTTTTCCAGTCTTGGCTAGATCCACTAGAATCAGCACAAAAAGTCTTGACTCCCAGCTCTGCCCATGGCTTCTCCGCTTCCACTCCTGCCTCTTCACCTAGAGCATACTCTATCCTGCCATCTGCATGGTATGACCCCATCCCATCCCATCCCTCTGGGGCCCTGGATACCTTCACAGATGTCACCACGTTCCTGGAATCCTGCACTGCAGCTGCAACGGCCCACGGGCACCAGCCACTCGCCATCGGCACCACAGTGCATGCGTGGAGGGCTGCTGGGCTCCCCTTCCGAGTGGGCCACGCACGTTCCAGCTACTTCCACCAGCGTGGAGAAGGCGCTCTCAGCTGCGGTGGCGGGGAAGGCTGCCAGGCCCCGCACTGTGGCACGGCACTGCTTGTAGTAGACACGCACCGAAACCAGCGCCACGCATGCACCTACGTCCTGGAAGGCCAGGTGAAAGCCTTGCCGGCTGAGGGGGCCAATCTCACGCACCTCTGTGTTCAGCTTCATCTTTCGCTCCCCGAGATCGCCCTGCGTGAAGCTCTCATCCGCTGCGATGGTGTCAATCTTGCGGGGTCGGTTGCCCCCTAGGCGGGGCCGCCCTCGACCCAGGTCGGTCTCGGTTTCCAGGTAGTATGCGTTGAAGGTCTCTTTGCAGGTGCCTGTGGCACCAGGTATGCTGCTGCAGTCGCGCAGCGTGAACTGCAGCTCCACAAAGATGCGTTGCCCACGGCCGCGGCTGATCCAACCCGTCTGAAGCCAGTTGTCCTGGTTGGGCTCCAGCACATTGCACACTTGGTACGTCCGGATGGGACGGTCATGTTCATCCACGCCACTAATCTCCTCCCACTGAGGCAACAGTACAGAAGACACCTCAGAGCCAGGCCTTAAGCCAGGCCTTTCTCTACCTTTGCCCTTCTGCCTTCCAACTCTATAATACAAGTCCCTAAGATGACAAAATGCAGGGTCACTTCAGAAATTAACAAGTCCGCCGGGCAGTGGTGGCGCATGCCTTTAATCCCAGCACTTGGGAGGCAGAGGCAGGTGGATTTCTGAGTTTTCGGCCAGCCTGGTCTACAGAGTGAGTTCCAGGATAGCCAGGGCTATACAGAGAAACCCTGACTCGAAAAAGCAAAGCAAAGCAAAGCAAAACCAAAACCAAAACCAAAACAAAAGAAAAGAACAAGTCCAATTCACTCTTCCCAGTACTGGGGATTGAACCTAGTCATCGCTGGTCTTGCTGGGCAAGCACTTTACTACAGACCTTCTTCTTTCTTTCTTCCTTCCTTCCTTCCTTCCTTTCTTTCTTTCTTTCTTTTCTTCCTTCCTTTTTTTTTTTTTTTTTTTTTTTTTGACATTACATCAACTAAGTTGTCCAAATTGGCTTTGAACTCACTCTTCAATCGGGCAGACTGAACTCTCAGTACTCCTGACTCAACTTCCTGAGTAGCTGGGCTTATAGGCATGTACCAGGAGGCCAGTTGTAATCTTTTTTTTATTTTTGAAACAGTCTCACTCTGTAGCCTTGGCTGGCCTTGATCTCACTGTATATCCCAGGCTAGCCTCAAACTCACAGCAATTTTCTCCCTCAGCCTCCAAAGTCCTAGATTACAGACATGAGCTGTCTGTCATACCTGGCTTCATCTTTTCTTTTTAAAATATACATCATTCACACGTTGTTCTTGAGCAGGGGCCAGACTGATCTTTCCTGTACCATCCTAATTTTAACATGTGTGCTGAGAAACAAGCCCAATGTTTATTGTGGAGGAGGAAACTGAGGTTGAAGAGGGAGAGCTGCTTGACTGGATAAACGGGCACAGTGACCTTTCCACCCCACCCCACCCCCACCTTTCCTACTCCATCAATAACTGACAGCCTCTCAGAGGTCAACTGTGTGTGAGGCAGTGGGCAACATTTGCTTCATGGAGCTCACATTTCTGTCCTGAGACACAGCCAGTTCTCCTGTTTGTTTATTTGACTAACTGAAGACTTGCTAATTTCTAGGAGGGCTCTGGAGAACACAAACTGTGTGCATCTTTAAAAATTCTTTCATAGGCAGCTGAGATGCCTTGGTGGGGAATGGCTCTTCTGCCCTCCAGCCTGGGACCCCCATGGTAGGTGGAGAGCTCAGACTCTTGCAGGTGGTCCTGACCTCCATGTGCACACCATGGCACAACCATGCATGCACATAATACATAAACACAATAAATAAATAGATAAATAAACAAATAACTGAAAAGTGTTAAATTCTTTCACAATTCCATAATATTTAAGGTATCTAACTATATCTCCCTATTATTCTCTTATCCCCTCCCCCCTACCACCAAACCACCACCCAGCAAGTCCCCCTCCTACTCATGTGTGTGTGTGTGCGTGTGTGTGCGCTTGTGTGGTCCATTGCATTCAAGGTTGCCTGCATGAGCGTGGGTGAGGAGTTTCTGTGGTACATTTTGATCCTAAGTGAACACAGGGTTCTGAAGGGATTGATCTCGGGCTCCTGGAGGGTCCCTGGGATGGAGGGACAGTTTAACACCTACCCCAGTGCTTGGCAGTGCAGTCCAGCCCAGCTCGGCCTGGGAGGCTTTGGAGTCCAGGAGGATAACTAAAGTGGGGTGGGGGGAAGAACACGGATGTCAGAAAGCCATGCTGTCAGATTAGGAGGGTAGGATCCACTGCTGGCTTTGTCACAGATAGCTACAGGAGGGGATAGGAAACAAAACAAAACTCAGGAAGATCTGAGTAGCCCAAGTCTGGAGGGGGGCAGCCACCAACGTAATGCCTTAAGGCATCTCGTCTGTCTTCAGTACCTGATTCCTGCCTCTGCTTCTATGGCCATGTTGCCTTCTCCTCTGGCTCCAAGTCTTGCTGCCCTCATGAGAGGGCCATTGTGGTTGCAATGGAACCAATTTCCAATCCAGATTCATCTCTTCATATCAAACTACACAGTCACACTGCCTGTCCCCTGCCCCCCTTAAGGCAACCTTAACAAATTCAGGAAATTAGATCCTGGCTTTCTTTCTTTCTTTTTCTTCTTGAAGTGAGTGCCATTATCAGCCTAACAGTGAGTCCATGGCAGATGCTCTAAGGTCAGTTTTTTACATTAGGGATAGAAGCCAGTGACTCTCTCTACCCTCTCCAAATTCCCCAAATTATATTTAACTGTCAACTAGCAGGAGGAAATGAGTGGATCTCGGAACTCTTGGGTGCACCCCAAATCCACTCAGATCTGAGGTCATGGAGGAGACCAATACATTTTTCATTTGTCTCCCAGAGCCTCTAGTGAAAATGAAGTGGAAAGACTACTTAGCAATGGGAAACATCAGAATTCTTTGCTTCTCTGCCCAGCCCCTTTCCCAGGGGCTGTCACTTCTGTTGCCTTTGAAAGAATGTCATGGGCCCTTTCACACATAATCCATGACCCTCTCTACCTCCTCCCTACCAGAAAAGCTTGGAGTCACTTTATTTCCTCAAAATGTGACAGAGCAGCAGCCTGCATCCTTTCATCAGTTGGGCTCAGAGAAGCTTGGGTCTGGAGAGCAGAGCCTTCAGCTTCGAGACGGGAAGCCAGGCCATCTCCAAATCTCAGAATATTACTTCCCTAGAGTGGTAAGGAAGGGGGTGGGCTTCCAAGGTGAGAGCCTCCAAGAGAGACTCTTGAGGCAGCCGCGACGGTGGGCAGGGCCACTAACAGTGCGCTGGGTTTTCGTCACCGACCCTGCTTGGGAATTGTATACTGGCAGGCATCTGCCATCCTGCGCCAGGACAGACCCTGCGGGCATCTCAGGTTCTGCTGCACCTGGTTGTGACGCGTCTGGATTCAACTGAATACACAGCTCCAAGAGGTATGGGAGAATGTCGCCGACAGACCCAAATCCTCCGCAACGCGGACCGCGCGCGGTGGACTCGATCTCGATTCAGCACTGCGGACAGTTCCTCGAGCAGCGCCCGGACTCAGCCGCCGGGATTATCTTCCAGGCTCCGGCTGTCCACGCTGCGATCACCGCAGACCCCTGCTATTTGTCTCCATCCCGCCTCATGCTCTGGTCTCGCCGCATCCCCTCGGCTTCCCTGCCCCCTTCATCTCCCCACCCCCACACCTCCCACCTCCAATCACTCAGCCTGTCCGTCTCACCGGCCCTTGAACCTGTCTCGGGCTCTTGTGGTCCCCCAGCCTCTTCCTTCCCCAGCCTCCTTAGGTCTCCAGACCTAAGCTCCTCAATACCCCTCTCTTCTCTACCGCTTAGCCAATCTCCCCTCTTTCTCTAGTTCTTTCCCGCTCTGCTGCCCGCTTGTTTAAAGCCCCAACACAGAGTAGTCTCTCCAACGAATCCTTACTCCAATCTCCTAGCTCCCCTCCCCAACTCCCTAATTTTTGGCATCTCAGGTTCCCAGGCACAACCCACCTTACCTTCCTCCGCGGTCCCGGGCCGCCCGGGTCCCAGAAGCAGAACAAGGCAAAGTGGCATCAGGCAGACGAACAGGCGCAGCGGGTGTAGACCGGCGCCAGGCTCCATGGTCCACAGACGGAGCTGTCAGTGCGGCGGCGGCTCCAGCCTCGCCAGCCCAGCACCGCTGAGCAGTGCCCCCAGACCCTAGCGCCGGCTGGGGCGGAGTCTCGCCGGTCACCATCATCCATGGGGACCAATCGCTAGGCATCGCCGCGGGAGGTCCACCAATCCGGGTCAGCGGAGAATGAGGAGGTGGGGTTTCATAGGCCAGGGGCGGAACACCCAGCTGGAGGGGGAAACCAAGGGGTCCCGCAGATCTCCAAACCGTGGGGGTAGGGCAGCTCTGAGCATTAGCAGGGTTGCTGGAGAGCGAGACAAGCTGGCGTCGGTGGACTAGAGACCCTTAAACCTTAGCTCTTTGAATCCTGAGAAGTAGGCGCTGTGGGCGTGGCTTACGGGGGGCGGTCCGCGGGGAAGCTGTGACACTTGCAGCCTCTTAGCTAGCCTCGGGAGCACCCTTGTTCCCAGGACTTGCAGGGATTTCCGAGCCTGATATCCTGACCTCAAGCTCTGGGAAGCTCTGGTGTCACTCAGCTCTTGGCCTCTTCCTGTGTCTGTGTCTCCCAGTGTTGCATGGTTCGATCCCTCCTCCTTTTCTCTCGCCCTCATCACACACACACACGCACACACACACACACACACACACACACACACACACACACACACACACACACACACACACGCTGGTCGATCCCAGAAGCTGTTTGGGAAAAGAGAGAGTCGAATCGGAGACAGGATCCCACCCTACCAGCACCGCTTTCCAAGCTGGGAAACCATGTGGACGCTGAGATGCGGGCAGTGGCAGATTTTGCACCAACAATCCGCTTCCTGGGTTCTTGCTTCTGCTGTCCAGACACACAAGCAGCATACCCCACAACCTCTGCCTACAGTATGTTCAGGCTGGGGTTCTCCTCTGAGCACCCCAGGAGAATGACGAGAAATGCAGCACCTGGAATCTGAGGTCCCTGTGAAAGAGGCGAAGCAGTCCTGGAAGAGTTCAGCTGGAGCTGAAGAAGCCGCGCGAGGAAACGTGGGACACGACCTCTATTTAATGAAGGTCACTTATTGCGAGCTGAAGGTTTAACCATTTGGTGGGGTGGTGAGGGATGGGGCCCTCTAGAACGAAGGAAGTGGCTGAGCTTCACCATTTGAGTTGAACTTGAGGGGAGAAAAACCTTGTGGCTTTTCGCGGGGTGGGGGTGGGGCGAAGCCCCCCTCCCTTTAGGTGTTACAACAGCCAGAATAGCTTGGAGTGTGAGTGATGCATGCACTGGGGGGGAGGGGGGCCCAGCACCTGTACATTTTGCTTAGATGTGTACTTCTCACCCCTCCAGCTAACACTTACTGGGTACCATGCTCTGTGCTGAGGATATCTGGGCGAGTCACTTGTCTCTGCCACATCCCATACCTCTGGGCACTGTATATAAAGGGAATTCATGGCATCATAAATTACTGATCATTCACAAGGCACTCTTGTGCACTGTGTGTATATGTGTGTGTATGTGTGTATGTGTGTGTGCAAAAGAACTTACTGCAGGTACAGTTGTTGGACAGTAGCAATGGAGAGTGGATGGAGGAATTGGTTCCCTTTACCTCTGGGAAGAAAGGGCATCAGGAAAGGAAGGGCTGGGCTGAGACACTGGGAGACTGAAGCCCTCTGAGGAAGCAAAAGGAGGTGTGGCCTCTGTCTAGTTCCTAGGGACAGGCAGTATCTCTGAAATAAAACCTACCTGAAGAAAGATTCTTGTATCTCCCACCTTCCTCCTGTTTTCATTCTCCTCACGATCAGCTTCCCCTCCCCTTCCCCCCAGAGCTGGGAGATGGTATTTTTAGAAGCTGCTTAGAGACCTAGGACTTCTTTCCTTTCAAAATGAGTCCTCACTCCACCACCCCTCACCCACTTTCTTTAAAGCCAGGTCCTATCCCTTTGGAAGTAGGCAAGGGATCAGGCATGGCTTCTTACCTGAGTTCCAGAGACCTCAGCCAGAAACTTTTGACCCTGGGTACAAAACCAAAACACTGGCTCCCTCTGAGCCACACAGGAATCTTTTAGGAGCCAAACAGATGGATGAGATGAAATGGGTAAGGCTATATTGGATGCCCACAAGACACCTCAGGCTGCTGGGAGACTGTTGCATGCACAGGGGAGAAATTGCCAGACAGAAACCCTAGGAATGGGGGAGGGGAGGGAGAAGAGTGAACTAATCCTTCTCATTCTTCCTATGAGCAGTTCATTTATATATAATAAAACCAGAGTAGAGAAGTCCTCGTGTTTGCAGATTTATGCAAATCAGGCAGATCTTTTTTTAAGGATTTATTTATTTTTTATTTATACGAGTACACTGCAGCTGTCTTTAGACACACCAGAAGAGGGTATTGAATGCCATTACAGATGGTTGTAAGCCACCATGTGGTTGCTGGGAATTGAACTCAGGACCTCTGGAGGAACGGTCAGTGCTCTTAACCGCTGAGCCATCTCTCTAGCCCAATCAGCCAGATATTAATAGGAGTTTCTTCAAGGTAGACCCCACTCTTCCAGGAGGCTGATGAAGAAATTCTGCAGAGTTCCTTACTGCTCCTCACCCTCATGTCCCTCTAGAGAGCAGGGCTTGGTCCTTCCTTTGTGCAGTGTTAGCTTCTCCATGGAGGAGATGACCTTCTCTGTCCACTGAGATACTCCCTGTGAAGCCAGACTTCGCACATCTACTAAAATCCTTTTAGTAATGTGTAGACATGAAGAGGAATTTTAATCCAGCAACATGGCTATTCTGGCTTAAATACAGACACATCTTTAGTACAAATCTTTAATCTCAAACAATGTAGGTAAGGTCAGTTTGTAGAAGGAAGCAATCATGTTTGAAAGTGATGTCTAATTGAGGAGCAGACAAAGTGACAAATCAGGGTAAGATCTGGAAGAATGAGTCAGAGTCAGGAGAGGATATGCCCAACTCTTATGAGAACAGACAGGAAAGAGAGGGCAGTTCAGTAAGGAGAGGTCAGTTGAATTTGGTTCAGTCAGACAAGGCAGTTTTCCAGGGAGAGTTTTACAGAGACAGGTTGGAGAGAGAACAAGTTAGACACAGGTGAAGACAGAAGGAGCCAGAGAATGAGAAGGAGCCAGATTAGAACAGATTGCTAGAGTTGGTTTGAGGTCAGGAAGAGTAATCCAGTCAGAAGCTGAGAGAAGCCAGTTTGAATCAGTCAGCTTGGAGAGGAGTTTGGGCCAGAACAGCTGAATTGAACCAGCCAGTCAGAATTCAGAAAGAACTGGAGGGGGTGAGCTTATTCAGCAGTAAGCTTCTGAGGTGATGATTAAAACAGGAGAATAAAAGCTACTTTACATAGATGAATGTTATAATAAAGTTGGATCTGCATCTTGGAAGAGCACTTGAAATGACTTTTGGTGTTGAGTCAGTTCTCATGGTTCTTACAGTTTTCATACTGTGTGTGACCTTAGAAGACAGCAGCATAGTGGAAGTTTCCCTCCTCCCACCATGCCTCAGGATGATGCTCCTATTAATCAAACCATTATTATTATTTTTTAAATATTCATTTTATGCATATGAATACACTGTCTTCAGACACACCAGAAAAGGGCATCAGATCCCAGATGGTCGTGAGCCACCATGTGGTTGCTGGGAATTGAATGCAGGACCTTTGGAAGAGGAGTCAGCACTCTTAACCTCCTAACTTCTGAGCCCTCTCTCCAGTCTTAATCAAATCATTATTTATCCTAGCTTTCTAGTGTTAAGAGCCTGTCAACCTACAGCCTAGGTTAGGCCCTTTTCTAGAATAGCTCTGAGATGGGGAAGGGGCCAAAAGGGGGTTGGGGCACTGGCCAAGGTGCTGAACACTCAGTTCCCAGGAGCGCCTTGTGTGAGTTTCTGTCCATAGTTCTGGATCTCCCAGAACTATGACACTTCAACTTTAGCTTGTTCTGAGACTTCTCTGTGGCTGTATCTTCATACTCGGGCCAGAAGTCGCTTTCCTACTCTTCCTGCCTGGAACCAGGCATCTTTAGGATCTAGGCAGCCATCATTTCCTGGAATAAGAAATGAGAGGCCCTGGAAACAACTGTTTTCTCTTTCATTTCTCTCAGGCTTCCTCTTGAAGTATGATGGGTGGGAGCAAGGTTTCCTCTACAATCCTGTCCTCTAAGGGCACACACAGTATGAAACCTGTATGGACTATGAGACCCAACCAACATTGAAGATAATTTCAAGTGACCTTCCAGGATGGAGATCCAACTTTATTATAACATCCATCTACACATTACTGAAAAGATTTCTAAATGTGCAAAGTCTGGTTCCACAGGCATAGGGAGTATCTCAGTGGACAGAAGAGGTCATCTCCTCCATGGAGAAAACTAACAGTGCACAAGAGAATTCAGGAGCAAGCTCTGCTGTCCGGAAGGATGTGGGGCCACAGAGCAGTACGGAGTTCCACAAAGGGACTTCTTCATTTGTTGCTTCCCTTGCCTGTTTCACATCTCTTTCACTGGCCTAAAGAAGGAGTAAACATACCCAAGATGGATTATTTTCTGAGGTAATTGATTCAAAAGTAAAAAATGAAATGGAGGGTTTGTTTGTTTGTTTGTTCGGTTTTTTGTTTTTGTTTTTTTTTTGTTTTTTTGTTTTTTCGAGACAGGATTTCTCTGTGTAGCCTTGGCTGTCCTGGAACTCACTCTGTAGACCAGACTGGCCTCGAACTCAGAACTCAGAAATCCGCCCGCCTCTGCCTCCCAAATGCTGGGATTAAAGGCGTGTGCCACTACCACCCAGTGAAATGTAGTTTTAAACAAATAAATAAATCTTTTTTAACAGGATCTCATGTAGATCAGCTTAGCCTCCAACTCCCTATGTAGGTGAGGACAACCCCAAACTCCTGACGGTCCTGTCTCTATCTCAAGTGCTGAGGGTACAAATGTGTGCCATTACTCCAAGCTTTAGGATCTAAGATCAGAGCTGGGCAGTGGTGGCACACGCCTTTAATCCCAGCACTTGGAAGGCAGGGCAGGTGGATTTATGAGTTCGAGGCCAGTCTGGTTTACAGAGTGAGTTCCAGGACAGCCAGGGCTTCACAGAGAAACCCTGTCTCAAAAAAAAAAAAAAAAAAAAAGTATCTAAGATCAGTATGTGGCCCAACACAGTACTTGACACACAGGCTCTGTTATAGTAATCTTCAATTACACTCTTAATTAAAGTCAAAATAGGGAAGGAAGGACGGTTATGTGGTAAGATAGGAAGAAAGACAGAATTAGGTAAAGAGCTGTAGAAGAAAGGACAGTGGAGGAAAGGACAGTGGGGGATAAAGATATAGCTGCTGGGATGAGTGGTTAGAAAGCGAAGAAGTGTGAAAGAAATGACCATGGAGAGGTGGGAGTGTCATCAGGACTCCCCTGGACAGCTGCCAGGTGGTATCAGAAGTGACATTTACCTCAGTGAATTCATCATGATCCAGGTTTATAAACTTAACAAGACAGCATTAAGAAGGAATCTATCTCTGCATTGGGAAACTGGGGGATGGGCACACTAGCTCAGCATCTATACCTCTGAGATTAGAAGTAGTAATGAGTAATTAGAAGCAGAGTAAGTGAGAAATACCCAAAGGGGTCAGAGTTGTGTAACTATGCCTCTCATGCGCCTTCCTACGGGAGGATTTATGCAGGGAGTCACTCTATGATGTGGAAGCAGCTGTGTGATGGTGAGGAAGGGACTGGAGGATTCTGGGATTTGATGGTATCAGATTCTGATAGCTTCAGAATCCCTTGGCTGGCCCCTAGTACAAAGAACAGGGTGAACCAACATGTGTTTCTTTAATAGACTATTTGTTTGTTTGTCTAAACTCCATTACATAGTGCTCCCTTTTAACAGTGTTATATCTATTAATAGAATTTGTAATGCCTGTATCAATGAGATGGTTTAACCAGTAAAGGCACTGGATGACCTGAGTTTGATCACTAGAAGCAGATCACTGGAGGACCTGAGTTTGATCACATGGTAGAAGCAGAGACTGAACTGTCATTAGATGTCCTATGACCTCCACACATAAACCATGGTATTCATATGCTACCACTCACTCATGTATCCATACATCATACATACATACACACATACACACACATACATACATACTGTCTAAATTAGGGTTTCTGTTTCTGTGAAGAGACACCATGACCACAGCAACTCTCATAAGGAAACATTGAATTGGGGCTGGCTTACAGTTCGGAGGTCCTGTCCGTTATAATCATGGTGGGGACCGAGGCAGACATGGTGCTGGAGAAGTAGCTTAGACTTCTACATTCAGATCCTCAAACAGCAGGAAGAGAGAGTGACGCTGGGCCTGGCTTGAGCATCTGAAACCTCAAAGCCCACCCCAGTGGCACACTTCCTCCAACAAAGCCACACCTATTTCAGCAGGGCCACATCTCCTAATAGTGCCATTCCCTATGAGCCTATGGGGGCTATTTTCATTCAAACCACCACACATGTATATTAAATAAAAAAAAATATTTAGGTACCTCTCCTTTTGTGTTCCTGTCAATCAGAACAGTGTGTTCCTTTCTAATCTAAACTACCAGTCCACTCCAAATACAGTTTCTTTGTTACGTCTAAGACAAACAAGTGAAAGAATATAAATAAATAAACAAACAAACAAATAGATAAATGTAAAAAAATAGTGAAGTCAGGGCTGGGGCTGTAGCTCAGCTGTAGAGTGTTTGCCTAACATGTGTAGAGTCCTGGATTCAATCCCAGGCACCCCAGCAGCCAAGTGTAGTGATGGATCCTTTCGTGGCAGCACTCGGGATACGAAGGCCTGAGGACCAGAATTCAAATGAGTTGATGTCAGCTTCAGCTACACAAAACCTTATCTCAATTTTCTTTCTAATAAGAACACCCATTTGTTACATCTCAGATAATTCACTTTAAATTTTAAGTCACCCTCCCTTCCGTGTCTCACCTGTCCTATCTCAGGATGCTGACACAGCCTGGGTTTATTTGGATGTTCTTGCTCTAATTCTTGCTCAGAGAAGGCAACTTCTCTGCAGTTTCCAAGATCAATAAGGATTATGATTGGCTAATCGTCTTCATCCCTGCACGAGTTACATCTCTGACCTTCTGAGTTAAGGGTCTAAGAAAATAACTTCCCATCTGCAATGAGATGCATAGTCAGGAGTGATAGCAAATATCTATAATTCCATCATGCTAGAGACTGAAACAGGAGAATTATGAGTTCAAGGCCAACCTGGGAAACATAATGAAACCTCCCTCCCAACAAAACCAAGAGCTGGAGAAGTGGCTCCATGGTTCAGAGCAATGGCTGTTCTCACAGAGGACCTGAGTTTAGTTCTTAGCACCTCAGATAACTGTAACCATTTTATGCAGTTCTCAACCATTTGTAACTTCAGTTCTGAGAGATCTGTTATAGCCTTCAGACCTCTGAGGGCACCAGGCACACATGTGGTACACATATATACATGTAGGCAAAATGGTTATGCACATAAAATAATAATAAAATATTGTTTTACAAGAGGAGGAGGAGGAGTGGCTTCGTGGGCTATGTACTACTTCTTGGGATTTTTTTTGAAAGATTTATTTTATTTTATGTATATGAGTACACTGTAGCTGTACAGATGGTTGTGAGCCTTCATGTGGTTGCTGGAAATTGAATTTTTAGGACCCCTGCTTGCTCCAGTCAACTCCGCTGGCTCAGTTCCTGCTTGTTCCAGCTCAAAGATTTATTTATAGTTATAATTAAGTACACTGTAGCTGTCTTCAGCTACAGTGGAGGGAAGAGGGAATCATACCAGAAGAGGGAATCAGATCTCATTACAGATGGTTGTGAGCCACCATGTGGTTGCTGGGATTTGAACTCAGGACCTTTGGTAGAGCAGTCAGTGCTCTTACCCGCTGAACCATCTCACCAACTCTTGAGCTTTTTTTTTTTTTTTTTAAAGATTTATCTATTTTTTTATATGAGTACACTGTCGCTATCTTCAGACACACCAGAAGAGGGCATCAGATCCCATGACAGGTGGTTGTGAGCCACCATACGGTTGCTGGGAATTGAACTCAGGACCTCTGGAAAGAGCAGCCAGCGCTCTAAACTGTTGAGTCATCTTTCCAGCCCTCTTTGGATCCTTTAATTACACTGGTCTGAGCTGCTGCAGCTGTCATGGTGAAGGGTGGCATCTGAACTCTATCTGTGAGCAGTTTCCATCTGGGGGTCACAGGAAACCCAGCCAACACTGGCTCAGGCAGGAGAGAGATGTAAGGGAATAGAGTACATCTGTGTCAAGCCACAAGATGCTGTACTGGGATGGTGGTCCGGTGGCAATCAGTCACCAAGTCACATGCAAGAAAGGAAAGCTTCCTCAGGGTCACCCAAAAGAAATGCCAAGTCCCCTGCACAAAAGGAAAAACTACAAAGGAAGGTGTGGCCTAGGAGCAGAGCTCAGGTGGAGCTCTTGTCTGATATGTCTTACCTGAGGTTTCATCCCTAGCGAGAAAAAAGAAAAAAGAACGCAGTTTAAATCCTACAACTGGAAATTCCAACGTCTAAGTACAGTGTCCAGATAAATCTAACAACAGCAAATAATGTACAACTGATTTGAGAGTTGATGTGTTGGGAAAGAGTTCTGTATTCAAATACTGAGACTGGGACTAGAGAGATGGCCCAGGTGGTTAACAGCGCATGATGCTGTCTCACAGAACCTGAGATCAGTTCCAGCATCCACAGCAGGCTTCTCACACTAGTTAACTTCAGCTGCAGGGGATCAGATGCCCTCTTCTGGCCTCTGTAGGTACTGCATGAATGGCATACATTCATACAAACACACATTCAACATTCAAAAAGTAATAAATCTTTTAAAAATAACAGGACAGGGGCTGGCGAGATGGCTCAGTGGGTAAGAGCACTGACTGCTCTTCTGAAGGTCCTGAGTTCAGATCCCAGCAACCACATGGTGGCTCACAACCATCCATAATGAGATCTGATGCCCTCTTCTGGGGTGTCTGAAGACAGCTACAGTGTATTAGGCCGGAGCGAGTTGGGCTGGGGCCGTCCTGAGTTCAATTCCCAGCAGCCACATGATGGCTCACAGCCATATGTACAGCTACAGTGTACTTATACACATAAAATAAATAAATAAATAAATCTTAAAAAAAAAAAAAAAAAAAAAAAAAAAAAACAGGACAGGACAGGTGGGGCATACACCTTTAATTCCAGCACTTGGGAGGCAGAGGCAGGCAAATTTGTGAATTCGAGGCCAGCCTGGTCTACAGAGTAAGCTCCAGGACAGCCAGGGCTATACAGAGAAACCCTGTCTCGAAAAACCAAAAAACCCAAAAACCAAAACCAAAAGCACCAAAAACAAAACAAAACAAAGCAAAATAACAGGACAGGGGTAAGGAGATGACTCAGTGGTTAACAACACTTGCTGTTCTTGCAAAGGTCCTGGGTCTGGTTTCCAGCATACACATGGTCCTTGACGTGTGTTCCAGGGGATCAGATGCCCTCTTCTGGCTTCTTTTGGTACCACACACATGGTACACACATACATGAAGGCAAAAACATTCATATGTATAAAATGAAAGTAACTGCTGGGTGGTGGTGGTGCACGCCTTTAATCCCAGCACTTGGGAAGCAGAGGCAGGCAGATTTCTGAGTTCG
>NW_022196900.1:81187519-81192391 GCF_008632895.1 Mastomys coucha | reverse complement strand
AAAAAACAAAAAAAAAAACAAAACAAAAAAAATTTTTTAAAAAAAGAAAGTAACTTAAAAAAAAAATCTAGGTATAATAGAAGCATTTTATAATTTCTGCACTCCAGAGGTAGAGGCAAGAGGTTGAGGGACATTCAAGGTCATCCTCTGCTGCATCCTGTGCTTTTTGAGGCCAGCCTGGGCTACATTAGACAAAATAGAATGCAGGATGACAGTGAAGTCCAGGAAAATCATGGCCGAGTTAATACCATATCCTAGCCTGTCTAAAACTTCAGGTCTGTGTGTTTAGTGACAATGACAGCAAATACTTCTACTTTTCTAGTGTTGTGTAACTAAGTACCACAACTCAGCACCTTGAACTGCTATGCACTTATTATAGTGTAGCCACATGGGTCAGGCGCACGCTGAGCTGGGCCCCTGCTGAGACCGTCACAAGCCTGCAGTCTAGATATCAACCAGGCTGCAGGCTTCCCTCCCTCTTCCTCACCTTTCCTGCCCGCCTCTCTAAAATGCAGACATGTACATATTTCTCCATACTGGCCTCTAGTTTACTATGTGGTCAAGGACATTAAACTTCTAATTTTTTTGTTGCTTTTTTTGTTTGCTTTGTTGTTTTGTTTTGTTTTGTTTTAAGATAGAGTTTCATTATAAATCTCTGGCTGGCCTGGGGCTTCTTATGTAAAGGAGGCTGGCCCCAAACTCCAGAGGTTCTCTGGTACCCCTGCCTCCTGAATTCTGAGCTAAAGGCATGGGCCATCTCACCTACCTACCTAATGGATCTTAAATGACTGATCCTCCTGCTTCCATCTTCCAAGTGCTGGGGTTACAAGCCTGTACCCCTAAGTCCAGTTTATGTGGCACAGAGAGCAAGTGCTGACAGTCTTGTTTCTTAAAGCCCACCAGAGACTCACTTTCTTAGTCTCTTCTCAGAATTTTTTTTATTATTATTAAGTCAGGATCATCTGTATCTTAATTAACTTGGACTGACCTGATTTAAGAACCTAATTATGTCTCTAACAACTCTCACCATAGCCAGAGCTTATTGGCTAGAAGCTTGTCACATCCTACCCGTGCTTAAGGTAGGGCACTGCAGACTGTCGGGGACGTCAGGGAGTGGGGAACACGGGGATCACTCAGGTCTGTCTACCACAGACAGGAATATTCAATCCAATGCTAGCAAAGGGAGAGAAGGTATGGAGAGAATGCATGAGTACACTATTCAAGAACTAATTGAGGGGAAGGAGGGCTGGAGATGGCTCAAGTTCTCAGGACTGGGTACAACTACCTGCAATGGCAGCTCCAGGGGATCTGACACCCTCTTCTGGCTTCTGCCAGTACTGCACTCATATGCACATATAGTCACAACATTAAAAATAAAATTATCTCTTATTTTTTTTTTTTTTTAAGACAGAGTCTCTCTACATAGCCCTGGCTGTCCTGAAACTCACTGTGTAGACCAGGCTGCTCTGTAGCTTCCAGAGATCTGTCTGCCTCTGCCTCCTGAGTGCTGGGATTAAAGACGGTGCCAGCACACCTTGTGATTAAAAATAAAATATTTTAAAAAAAGGAACTGGACAGCTTAGTAGACTGCCGCGGGCTGGCCCAGTCGGGGTCCCTCAACCCAGGGAGAATCAGGGTTCCGGTACTCAGGTGGGCAAGGAGTTGGCAAATGACAAACAGACACAAACACAAGAGAGTGCTGAATCTGAGTGTAATTTCTCAAAGTAAGTATCAGACTTTTATAGTCATTACAGAAGACAAAAGGAAGTTAGATAATACAACAGTCAAGGTACATTGAGGTCATCCGATGCATAATGATTCTATAGAAAAATGCGTATATGAAAATTGGCAAGAACTACGCACTGGTTACAACTGAAGTAAAGTCAGCCTTATCTAAAGTACTCTAATAGAAAAATACATACATGAGAATTGACAGGAACTAGGCATCGGTTACAACTGAAATAAGGTCAGCCTTATCTAAGGTCAGCTTATTCTTAGAAGCCAGGAGTAAAGTCTTCACGCCCTAGCCATAGTTCCAGTTCTACTCTATTGTATAACCCACCACCAACCAGCCCTTAGTAAACACCCAACTATGCTATTCTTCTGGGCTAGCAGAAGTATGCACCAGGGGTCCCATTCTTGCTAACCTTTCCATGAATAATACAATACTCTAGCTCCTTCTTAAACCACAACCCACCTTCTTCCTAGACCATTGTAAGTTCCTGTCTATGGGAGTGACTCAGCTGTTAGTCTAAGTATTTGTGGGGGACCTCCATTTACCAGAGGAGCCCACCAACTTTCTTCTATTATGTAATGTAGTCTGACATACATGACTGTAATGAGAATTCTAAGTTTACTTTGTTGAACTTACCCTGGGACTATTAACTCTTATTCAGTAAACTGCAATGCCTGATTTCTTTCACTATCTCTCTTACAATGCTGGAGGCATTTCGTCTGAATAGGTAACACTCTTTATGAAATTCCAAGCCCAGGGTCGGCTCAGCATTGACTAGGATTGATTGGAACACTGGTGAAGGCCAGGAAACAATGTTCAATCTAACTTGGCTATTTGCAAATCATTCCTTGGGGGCACCTCTATACCTATAATAGAACAATACTGAAAGAAATCACTCAAAAACCCTCCATCGACTATCGCAAGGACGAATCTGGACCACATCCATGTTAGGGGACATCAAGGACTTCCAGGAGACCAGTTTCCTTGAAACTTTTTGTCTCAGGACTGCAGCCAAGCTTTTGGACTTGTCACACAGACTCCATTGGAGTGGGCATGGCAATAGACAGAGACAGTCTGAAGACAGCTGAACATGGTGAGATATTCTCTCTCTCTGTCTCCATCTCTCTCTCTATCTCTCTGTCTCTCTCTGTCTGTCTCTCTGTCTCTCTGTCTCTGTCTCTCTGTCTCTCTGTCTCTCTGTCTCTCTCTGTCTCTCTCTGTCTCTCTCTGTCTCTCTCTCTGTGTGTGTGTGTGTGTGTGTGTGTGTGTGTGTGTGTGTGTGTATGTGTGTATCCTGGGATGAAACCTAGAGCCTCAAGCATGTTAAGCATAGTCTTATAGTATAAGACATAGTCATCACGATCCCCTATATTTAGACCAGCTCTCTGGGATTAATGGAGACAGGTCACTTGGTACAAGCATGGGTATTAATTAGCTATTCCAAATCATATTTCCTCCTTCATTCCAGTGTATCCCACAAGACAGCTGCAAAGGGGGCATTTGTCCTTGTTCAGAGACCTTTGTCTGCCCAAGTAGCTGCACTATCCTGTGACATTATATGTGGTCTCCAGGGAGACCCAAAGCATGCATATTTAGTTCACTACTGCATTGCCAGCAGCTAGCACCAGCTCCAACACACAGGGCTCAATATGTGTCTAGGAGGAAGGTGTAACTCAGAGATAGACACTTACCCAGCATGTGTGAGGCTGCAGCTTCAGATCCCTGCAGTGCAAATAAATAAATGCACATCTGCTCATTGACTTCAGGAATAAGACCTCAATAATCCCAGTTCTTTCCAAATGCCCAGTTGTGCATGGTGATACGTGCACATCATAGGATTTCAGGAGGCTGAGGCAGGAGGATTGTGCGTTCAAGGCAAACTTGAACTACATAGTGAGACCTTACTCCCGAAAGCCAAAAATGAAGGCCTTTGAGAAGGGTTAGCTGGTAAAGGTGCTTGTAGTCAAGCCTGACAACCTGAGTTCAATTCCCAGGTCCCACATGATACAGGAACACACACACACACACACACACACACAGAGAGAGAGAGAGAGAGAGAGAGAGAGAGAGAGAGAGAGAGAGAGAGAGAGAGAGAATCTCACACATATGTGTGCGCACACACACTCACAATTGTCAAAATAATAAGTCTGGTCCAATGCTGGTATGTATGAAAAGCCTTATTCTGTGTAATTCTTACCATAAACCTGTGAGACAACCATTCCCCTATATTCCTTCCTGCTCCATGCACAATCTTAGAAGATCCACTGTTCAATTTGTTTAAATCCACTCTCATTTTCCATCAAATATTATACATTATATTAAAAGTCAAACCATACTTGCAAGTCCCGTAATAAAGATGTAATCCATCTATGTCCTCTTCTATCCCGAATCTCATTCCCTAGGGTCAACTGCTCCAGTGCCTCTTCCCTGTCTATTCATACTTTCTGAGCGTTGTTCTGAATCTGGACAGAACTAACCCTTCCTAAGTGGAACCTTTTCTGCCCAATATTTCTCTATAAACCTCAGGATTGGAAGGGACCAGATCACCCACATCCGAAGCCACTTGAGAGGAACTCTGTTAGTGTTTTCATGGACCATGTCCCAGAACAGGAGACACTTGTGTGAAGAACCAGGGCAGATGTGGAGCTAAGGAGCCTCTTCCTGAGGGTCCAAGTCTCTGTTTTGTCCTCTATAAAGTGACACCAGATGGATGTAAAGAAGGGGGTGGATGTCATCCTTGGAGGCGAGATTCAGATGGGGAGACTGTAGGAGAGAGATGGCTTGAATTATGTATGTATGTATGTATGTATGTATGTATGTATGTATGTATGTATGTATTGTACTAGTGCTCTATCTGCATGTACTTCTGCAGGCCAGAAGAGGGCACCAGAACTTACTATAGATGGTTGTGAGCCACCATGTGGTTCCTGGGAACTGAACTCAGGACTTCTGGAAGAGCAGCTGGTACTCTTAACCACTGAGCCAGCTGTCCAGTATGTTTTAAGAAGCAGTGAAAGAAGTTAAATGCACTTGCATGTTTTGTTTAATTTATTACTGCTTTTTTGTTTTGTTTTTCGAGACAGGATTTCTCTGTATAGCCCTGGCTGTCCTGGAGCTCACTCTGTAGACCAGGCTGG
>NW_022196900.1:81135539-81187452 GCF_008632895.1 Mastomys coucha | reverse complement strand
TTTTTTTTTTTGGTTTTTTTGAGACAGGGTTTCTCTGTGTCTCACTCTGTAGACCAGGCTGGTCTCGAACTCAGAAATCTGCCTGCCTCTGCCTCCCAAGGGCTGGGATTAAAGACGTGCGCCACCACCGCCCGGCTATTACTGCTTTTTTAAGGCTGTCATGTAGCCTAGGTTATCTTGAACTCCTCTTCCTCCTGCCTCTTAGGATCAGGGCTTGCAGGCTTGTGCTAACACCTTGGCTTCTGGCTCATTTTATTTTCTTTATGTTTTCCTTCGAAGTACCCATGAAATACATGGCTACAGGAAGTCCCTTCCCCTCCCAAGAGCCACCCCCACTCCGGAGAGGGAGGATGGCAGAATCCACATCTGAGTGCGTGCCAGGGAGGCCACAGCATTGCTTCTGTGTAAAAGATGTACTGCAATTTTAGAAAAAAATCTTCTGCCTTAATACTTTCTTCTTTTTGAATGCTCAGTCATGATGACCCTCCTTGTTTTTTGTCTCCTCAACCCCCCAGCCTGATGTGTCTCCCCAACCCCCCAGCCTGATGTGAAGGCTTTTGTCTCGCTGGGAGTGTGTTGAGGTATTGAGGCAGCCAGGGCTTGCTGTACACTGACTTGAGATCAGTTTACTAAAAGTACACACCTTGCAAATAAACAAGGTTTATTTTGGTGCCAATATGGTGGTACAAGCCTTTAATCCCAGCACTCGAAAGACCGAGGGAGCAGGTGGATCTCTGTGAGTTCGTGCCAATCTGATCTACATGGCAAGTTCCAGGTCAGCTAGGGCTACAGAGTGAGACCCTATCTCAAAAGCATGTATTTTATTTTATTTTTTTAAATAACTATTTTTGAAAGATTTATTATTATATGTAAGTATACTCTAGCCGTCTTCAGACATACCAGAAGAGGGCATCAGATCTCATTACAGATGGTTGTGAGCCACCATGTGGTTGCTGGGATTTGAACTCAGGACCTCTGGAAGAGCAGTCAGTGCTCTTAACCCCTGAGCCATCTCTCCAGCCCTGTATTTTATTTTTGATTATGTGTACAGATGTGTCTTTGTGTATGGTATTATACACGTGTGAGCACAGGCACCTTACATAGTCCAGAAGATGGCTTTGGATCTCCTAAACTGGTGATACCAGTGTCTTGGGAATTCAGAATCGAACTTTTTCTGCAAGAGCAATATGTGCTCTCAACACTAAGCCATCTCTTCCAGCCCCCTTTCCTCCTATCTTTATTATGTTTTTGAGACAAGTTCTTTGTGTTGGTATGTACCAGAGGATGACCTAGAACTTCTGATCCTCCAGCCCCCAGTTCCCGAGTCCTGGGATAATAGTGAGATTACATGCATGCACTACCCATGTCTGGATTTTTCAGTGTTGGGGTTCGAACTCAGGGCCCTTGTATCCTAGACAAACACACTAACCACAGGCTTACCTCTCCCACTCTAGGCTTCAACGGAGGAGCTCATGTTGGGTCAGCAGCTGAAGGAATCCTACGTAGAGAGGACGGAAGAGATGGGTCAGCACTTGTGAGTTGCAGAGGAAGGAGAATGGGGTTGGAGGAGGAGGAACCTCCCAACTGGGACAGGGTTTGTCGGCAAGCCTAGCTGAGAAGCCTCAGGGAAGTCTCAGAATGTGGCCCCAGTCAGACCAGCCCAAGGCTTTAGCAAAGTTACAGGACCTGTTAGTCCTGGTGTTCTGCAATTGAAAAAAAAATGTTTTAGATTTATTTATGTCTGTGAGTGTTTTGTCTGTCTGTGTGTAAGTACACTATGTTTGTGTGTTGTTGCTCATGGGGTTCAGGAGAGGGCATCAGATCCACTGGAAGTGGAATTTAGGGATGGGTGATTGTATTGTGAGGCATCATGGGATTGCTAGGAACGCAACCCAGGTACTGTGCAAGAGCAGGAAGTGAGCTTAACTGTTGAAACATCTCTCCTGGCCCTGTAGCTTCTTTCTAAAACCTTTGTTTGTAAGTTGTGTATGCTGTGTGTATGTGTGTGTTCTGTGCATGTGCCGCGGCATGCATGGGGAAGAAAGCCTTAGGAGTTGTCTCTCTTTCCACAGTAGGCTCCAGGGATTGAATTTAGGTCTTTAGGATTGGCAGTGAGAGCCTTTACTATTGCGTGAGCCCTGAGCTTTAATTTCTAACATTATGCAATTGATAGCTGCCACATAATATAGAAAAATAATCCAATCCCAGTCCGTGGCAAGCTGCCATGTGGGTGATGGGAAGAGTTGGGTCCTCTGGAAGAGCATGAAGTGCTCTTAACCACTGAGCCATCTCTCCAGCCCGGACAGTAATATTTTAGTGTTTAGTTTGTGTCTTAGTTAGGGTTTTGTTGCTGTGAAGACACACCATGACCAAGACAACTCTTTTAAGGACAATATTCAACTGGGGCTGGCTTACTGGTTCTGAAGTTCAGTCCATTATCGTCATGGCTGAAGCATGGCAGTGTCCTGGCAGGCATGATGCTGGAGGAGCTGAGAGTTCTTCATCTTGTTCTAAAGGCAAGCAGGAGAAGACTGGCTCCCAAATGGTTAGGAGGAGGGTCTCATTGCCCACCTACCCAGGGACACACTTCCTTCAACAAGGCCACACCCACTCCAACAAAGCCACGCCTCCTAATAGTGCCAATCCCTGGGCCAAGCATATTCAAACCACCACAGTTTGTTTTGGTGTTTTACACTAGCTCTCACCAAGCGTCTAAGGTTGGCCTCAAACTCAGACTTCTTGCCTCAGCTGCCTGTGTGCTGGGATCACAGCTATGGGCCACCCTATCCACCCAGTATTTTATCTGTAAGGGTCATAATCTCCACTTCCTTTGGTCCACTTTCTTGGTCTGCTGACTTCTGAAAAACTACATTTATTCACTTACTTGTGTGTGCCACACTCATTTGTGTATGTGGGTGTGCGTATCTGATGACAGGGATGTGGAGGTCAGAGAGGGACTTAAGGGACCGTGTTCTCTCCTTCCACCATTTGCATCCTAGAATTCAAGCTCAGATCATCAGGCTTGGCAGTGGGCACCACAGCCTACTGCACCACCTCAATTGCCCATTCTTGCTTGTTTTTACTTCCACTTAATATTTGAAAGCGAGGGGCCACTTTGATAGTTCCCATTTCACTGTGGCATGAGCAGCCTTTCAGGAAGTGTGAGCTGCCTCCCAGGATCTCAATTCGATTCCAGAACATACAGATATTGTCTAGAAGGCTTTTCTTCTCTTCTGTAGGAGTTCCCTGGATCTCTTTCTGCCTGGAAGGCGAACGTCTGATTACCAGCTTTCTCTGGGTTGGGTATTCTAGACACACAGACTTCTGGCTGATTATTTATGTATATTTCGTTATGTCAGCATAATAGGTAGGCCACCTCTGCCTCTGCTGGTGGCTTGCGCTCCTGGGTCAGAAGCCTGACTTATTCCTTCTCTCCAGTAAATCAACCCGCCCTGGTGGGGCTCTTACTTATTAACCCTTGCTTTACAAAGGCAAGAGGAGACACCACAGCCACTCAAGGTCCATTTGTTGAATCCTTTGGGGTTTCCTCACATTTCTGATTGGCCTTGACAACGGATTAGCTTCGACCTGAACAAGATACACCTGACATTAGTGAAAACGGATAGGAAGTCTGCTGAGAACTTCTGGATGTTTATGGCTGTGAGAAGCCAGGCATGGCGATGCATGCCTGTAATACCAGCAGTCTGGAGCCAGAGGCAAAGATACACTGGGTTCAAGACTAGCCTGGGCCATATGGAAAATTTCATGGCTGCCCTCAGCTACATACTGAGACTGCACTTCAGAAAACAATAAACGTCCCGTCCCGGGAGTTGTCACCTCAGCACTCGAAAGGCTGACGTAGAAGGACTGGTAATTCAAATTCAAGGTCGGCTTGGGCTGTAAATGGAGTTCAAGATCAGCCTGGGCAACTTAGTCTCAAAGTACAGAGTGAATGGCAACAAGGATTGAACTCACTCACTGTTGTTGAACTCTTGCCAACTATGGGTACAAGACCCCTTCAATATCAGTGCGGAAGGGAGGGGATGCTGCTTGACCCCTGGAAAGCAGAGTTGAGGAAGACTCGGGGGATCATGCATAGATGGCCAAGGCTAGGCAGTACTACTGCTTAGCACAGGAGAGCCAGGCCTGGCCCTGGAGTTAGGTTCCAGTGCAAGCTGGGGTCTTCCACTAGGTTACTGGCTCCAGGCAGAGCTCTCAGGGTGGCCCAGTGCCCTTCTTTTCAGCACTGGGGATTTGGGGCGAATTGGGGTGATGGTAACAGAGCTCCGTAAAAGGAGGATGAGAGATCCTTCTACCGGGAAGATCCGGCTCTGCACCCTACCCGGACCACAGGTACACTCCGCTCGGGACGCGCTGGGGCCGGGCGAGATTCCTGCTCCTCCGCCCGGTTCCCCCCTCCACTCGCGATCACTTGGTCGGCGCCACTGCATCCTATGTGTGCCGGGCCCGCCCGCACTGCGGGGACAGGCGCGGAGCCGCCTTGGGCGCGCGGCGCTCGCCGGCCGTGGTCTGGGGCGCGCGGGCGGGCGGGCAGAATGGCTAGACTCCAGAGCTGTTAGCGCGGCGGCGGGCACCGCGGGAAAGCCATGGCCCGGCGGCGGCGCCGTGCCTGCATCGCCCTCTTCCTGGTGTTGCTCTTCGCCTTCGGCACGCTCATGGGGCTGCGCACGCTCAAGGCCCCGGACGGGCTGCCGGCGCTGGGCCCAGGCCCGGAGCTAGCACCGTTCGAGCGGCGTCCCGAGGGGAACCCCGCGCCCGCCCGCGCTCCGGCTGCCCCCGCCGCGCCGCCCCCGCCCCTGCCGCGCACCGCCGCCCCGCGCGCCTCGCTGGGTCCGGTAGAGGCCGATCCCGCGCCCCGGCAGAGCCTGCGCGTCTACTCCGATTTGCATGCCTTTTATTACTCGTGGTACGGGAGTCCGCGGCGCGAGGGCCACTACATCCACTGGGACCATGTCATGGTGCCGCACTGGGACCCTAAGATCTCGGCCAGCTACCCGCGTGGCCGCCACAGCCCTCCAGATGACTTGGGCTCCAGCTTCTACCCAGAGCTGGGGCCTTACAGCTCGCGGGACCCCGACGTGCTACGAGAGCACATGACCCAGCTCAAAGAAGCTGCCATCGGTGAGTCCCTGCGTTCCCCTGGCCAGTCTGGACCCCAGCTTTGTCCTTCCTTCCTGAACCACAGTTCTTGATGCCCCGCCACAGGGTCCCTGGTGCCACTCTCGCGCCAGGCTGACCTCGTAGCCCTTCCCTCCCACTCTTATCCCGGGTCCACTACACACCACCGCCCCTTCCAATTTTCCACTGTACCTTCTAGGCCTTTCTGGCCCTCAACATCCCCAAGGACCCTTCCATAGGGTTGTTGGGGGTGTGTGTGCAGCAGAGCTATCCAGAACAGGGACAGTAAAAAAGTGCAGCTGTAAGTCTGTTGGTCTTCCAGGTTTCAGGAGAGTGAGGCCTGGGGATCCCAGCTCTTTTGGGACTCAAAGGAGAACCTGCGGAGGCGACTGCTTTCACAGCAAGTGCAGGGGAGTGCAACAGCTATATGGCCCATCTAGCAGGGCTGAGGGTGGGCATAACACAGGAGTTTTTCATCAAGTGCCCAGCCAGCAGAGGCTCTGGAGAACGTTCTGCATTACAGGCTGGGGTAGGGGAGGTTCATTTAGTTTCGATTTTGTCACCGAATTCTGCTAGTTTTTAAAGATATATCTTGTTATATTACAAGGTGAGGATTCAGGTTTAGTGGTGCATGCCAGAATCGTAGCACTTGGGATGGTGAGGCAGGATTCCCAGTTTGAAGCTAGCCAACTATGTAGCCAGGCTACACAGTGGGACAATATCTCCAAAATAATAAATGAGTAAACGAATAAACAAATAATGAGGGGTATGGGACATATTCAAAGATAATTAGGATGGGGGCTATTCTGTCCAGGCTTGTTCTCTAGACGGGCAGTCAGTCAAGGCAAGAGCTCTCACCCATAGGAGACATGAGTATAGGACTTCTCTTCGGCTAGGATCTCACAGGTAGTGCTGTGGCTTCCAAATCAGTGTGGTATGGCCACTATTTCCTCATCAGTGTGCTACTTGAAGTTGCACTCCCTAAGCCCGGCTCCTTTGGCTGCAGCACTTCAGCACTGCTGGAGCGGACAGCTCCAAGGCCAGCTGCGCTCTGGGCCTCAGATCTGTCCCTAGGAACCTGGCAGGCTCCTGGCTCGAGGTTTTCAGGAATCATGCAGTTGGAGATCATTTCTGATAAGAAAATCTCTGCAGAGAGGGGAGGTGTGTGCCACTGAAAGGGTTTCTGCATTGTTTAGGAGTTTTAGTTCTCTCCTGGTATCCTCCTGGCATGGCTGATGATAACGGGGAGCCCACAGATGACCTGGTACCTGCCATTCTGGACACTGCCCATCAGTACAACATCCAGGTGGGTTCTCTCATTCTGGAAAATGCCCTTTCTTCTCCTTCCTCCCCTTCCCCTACTCCTCTTCTGGAATTTCTCACAGTTTGTATCTTCCTGGTTGTCCTGGAACTAAGAGATTCACCTGCCTCTGCCTTCCAAGTGCTGGAATTAAAGGCGTGTGCCACCACTGCAAGGCTGAGAACACCCCTTCTCTGCCATAAGGTTAGTGTGGGGTGGCTAGGGATAATAGACACATAGCAAGTGTCCCATACTGGAAGAGGGTCTAGCAGGCTGTGCCCACGTCAACTGTTACCATCTTTAATTTTGAGAAAACAAAAGAGGGGACAAATGGAAGACTATATAAGTATTACTTTCTAGTATTTACCTTTATATTTAAATTTTTGTGTATGTTTATCTCTCTGTATGCGCAGGTGCCTGCAGAGGCCAGAGCCATTAGATCCCCATGGAACTAGTTGTGAGTCACTTGATGGGTGTGCTGGGAACTCAGGTCCCTTGGAAGAGCAGCCAGTGCATTTAACCACTGAGCCATCTCTCCAGACCCTTCACTTTTATTAAGCAATATAGCCTAGGCTGGAAACTCTGATCTTGGATCCTGGGCATGGATCTGCAGACAGAATTCTAGACTCTACTTCATAGAGCAGAGGACAGTACTGGGCCTCTATAAGCAGGTTCACCTTTGAGTGGAAGGATATGCATATGGTCGTTTTCCTCAAACACATCCATAGAGGAAATCAGTCCTACTTATGTGGTGAAGGAAGAAAAATAACCGAGAAGCCCCCTCCCCTTGAGGTCACCCCTGGCAGGGTTTTTTTTGTTGTTGTTTTTTTTTTTTTTCCTGTAGACCAGGCTGATCTCGAACTCAGAAATCTGCCTGCCTCTGCCTCCCCTGGGATTAAAGGTGTGTGCCATCACCGCCCAGCCACCCCTGGCAGGTTTACTAGATTGTGGCACACTTTCCATTGGCAGAGAGTAGACACACGTCTCACTGTGGTCATGATTGGAGCTGACAGAGATGGAAACCTGAGAGCTATCCTGCAGCAACCCAGAATGATTCCTGGATACCCTGTCATGTGATGCCTTCACTCTTTGTTTTTGATCTGAAGGGCAGTGACAACCTTTACTGAGCCCATTCTTGCCCGGCATTCCGGAACTCAACCCCTCCTACAAGTCAGGGCTGGTGGCATTAAACTGTATGTGTTGTGTTCCAGAATATTCATGACCTGTAACTCCTCTATTTGTGGCAGGTGGCCTTCCATATCCAACCTTACAAGGGCCGGGATGACATCACTGTCCATGACAACATCAAGTACATCATTGACACGTAAGATGGGGATCTAGAAGGAAGTAGGGACAGAAGGGATAGAGGGCCAGGCGAGACACTACAAGGCTAGAATACATGTGTCCCAAGCAGTTGTTTCCCAGTGAGGGTGCTGGGCTGAGTCAGGTAGCTGAGTAATAACTGAGTCTTTGGTATCAAAGTGTTCATACATGTTTGTATATATTCACTAAAATACTGTCCAGTGCCCACACATATAGATAGCTATTGTTGTTAGCAAAGTTTCTGACTTGGTACTTTAATAATCTAGTGGTTGGGGGTGCAGCAGAGCTCCCCCAACCAAGAAATGAGAAACCACAGTAATCTATAGTATGAAAAAATAAATAAAAACAATACAAAGCAAAGTGAAGTTTTGTGTTAAGAATGTGCACAGAAAGGGTTTTTTCTCCTTTTATGGTTCTGGAGATCAAACCCAGGGAGGGTCCTTTGTATGCTAAGCATGAGTGTGAGCTGGTACCTTCTGTCCCAGCCTTCAAGGAATTAGTTTAGAATGGTGATGTGTGCTTCTCGGACAGGATAGGTCTTATGTCCTCACATCTAAGAAGCTGACTCTTGCTTTTTGTGTGAGCATACAGTTCATTGGCCATCTGTCAGCTGTGAGAGAGACCTCACCAAGGACCAACCTTGTTAGATACTTTGATCTTGGACTTCCCAGCTCCTAGAGCTGATATAAATGTGGTTGTTAAGCAAAAGGGAATGGATGGGCCTAATTTAGGCTGTCCTGGAGCTCCTTATGTCACTGAGCATGACCCTCAACTCCTGCTGTTGTTCTTAAGTGCTAGACTACAGGCATGTGTCGTCAGGCCAGAGGCCCTGGATTCAGTAGACTCAATCCACGACTTTTTTTTTTTTTTTTAAAGATTTATTTATTTATTTTATGTATATAAGTACACAGTAGCTGTCTTCAGACATACCAGAAGAGGGCATCAGATCCCATTACAGATGGTTGTGAGCCACCATGTGGTTGCTGGGATTTGAACTCAGGATCTCTGGAAGAGCAGTCGGTGTTCTTAACCACTGAGCCATCTCTCTAGCCCAATCCATGACGTTTTTAAAGAGGTTTTATTTTTTTATGATATGCATATGTGTGTCCATGTGTGCCCAAAGGCCAGAGGAGGAAGCTGGAGTTACAGGCACATTATGAGTTGCCTAATGTAGTGCTGGGAACAGAACTCAGGGTTCTGGAGGCATGGCAATCACTTTTAATTTTGAGCCATTTCTCCAGCATAATGGTTCTTTTAAAAAAGCACATTTGCCCTCCCCACTTCTCCTAGATCTATCCCTCATTCCTGCTCTCGTTTTTTAAAATGTCTGAGCTGGTCAGATATGATGGCACAGCCTTTAATCCCTGCAATTAGGAGGTAGAGGCAGGTGATTTTCTTAGTTCAGGGTTAGCTTGATCTATTTAATGGGCTCCAGGGCACATGAGACCCTGTATCAAATAAAATATTAATGATGATGATTATGATAGATCTTCAAAGATCTGGAGAAAGGAGAAAATTCCAGGCCGGGAGAACTGGCAGATGGTATGTGCTAAGATGGGACAAACTCACATGAAGTTTAACAGAAAGGCCAGTTAGCAAGTGGAATCTCATATATAGTAACAGGACTGAAAATAGGTCAGGTCAGACCAGAAACGGGAGTCCTTACAGGTCATGGTTAGGAGTGGTCAGATTGTATCCTATAGAAAGGCAGGAACGAAAGCTAGACACCAATTAGGAGATTGTTGCTGAAATTCAAATGAAGATGGTGGTGGACAGGCTGAGGAGAAGATGGGCTTAGGGAAGAGGGTCAGGGGGTGGCTGAGGAGGGAGGCAGGCTAACACTTGAAGGCATAGATAGGCTCAGTATGTGACCTGCTGGATCCCAGAGTACTGTGAGCACAGAAAAAGATCTCCCCTGTGGCTACTCTTACCGCAACCAACTTAAGCCTCTCCCTCCTGCTCCTCAGGTATGGCTCCCATGGTGCATTTTACCGTTATAAGAATAGCATGGGCAAGAGCCTCCCACTCTTTTATATCTACGACTCCTATCTGACATCCCCTGAGGCCTGGGCCCACCTCCTGACGCAAAATGGGCCTCACTCTATCCGAAACACTCCTTATGACGGGGTCTTCATAGCTCTGCTCGTGGAGGAGAGTCACACCCATGACATCCTTGCGGCAGGATTCGACGGAATGTACACCTACTTTGCCTCCAATGGCTTCTCCTTTGGCTCCTCCCATCAGAACTGGAAAGCTGTGAAGAACTTCTGTGATACCAACAACCTGATGTTCATCCCCAGCGTGGGGCCTGGGTACATCGATACCAGCATCCGGCCCTGGAACAACCACAATACTCGGAACAGGGTCAACGGCAAGTACTATGAGACAGCCCTGCAGGCAGCCCTGACTGTGAGGCCAGAGATAGTATCCATCACCTCCTTCAATGAGTGGCACGAGGGCACGCAAATCGAGAAAGCTGTCCCCAAGACGACGCCGACTCGCCTCTATCTGGACTACCTGCCTCACCAGCCCAGCCTGTATTTAGAGCTGACCCGCCGTTGGGCAGAGCACTTCATCAAGGAAAAGGAGCAATGGCTGATGTGAGGGAATAGCACCCAAACAAACCTCAACAGATCACCAAGCTGGTTAAGCTGAGGATATAGGCGCTCACTAGTCCCAAGCAGCAACTGGGAGCTTGTGGGTGGACCAGCTAGCTCATGTAGAACAGAGGCTGGCACTTGGACTGGCAGTGCTGGGAAGCAAGGCATGATGAAGTAGAAGTGGCTGCAATGGCTTAAGGAAGCTCTGTGGCCCTCAGCTTTCAGCTGGGGCAGGTAGTTGTATAGTGGAGTTGCACAAGCCACTGTGCTTAGAAGGGTCTCAGGGTTCTAAGCTAGCATGCACCTTACTTCCTTTGGACAGCCACCTTCCCATATCTTGCTGAACACAGGGAATCACATTTGACACTTCTAGGAGGCCTTTAAGGTCCTTCCAGTCGACTCCTGTGCTCCATTATCAGAACATTGAGCACCTATATTCATTACTAAGCACCTACTATCTGTCAGGTGCTGGGGAATTTGAGCAAGGTTTCCTTCCCAAAGCTTACAGGATCCTGCTTTTGGTATAACTGTAGCTAGCACCTTGGCTGTTTTTGCTCTTTGCAGCTACACTCAGGCCTGGGAGTTCAGTTATTTTTCCCTCCGAGATCATACCTCTGTGCTCCGGAGCCTTTCCCAGATGAACATTTATTTAGCTGCAGAGGGGACTAGGTCACTCTTTTCAGCTGTCTAGGCTGGGGAGGCCACTCACTAGGGCCACTTTCAGTGCTACTGTGATTTGTATTAAATATGAAATGGTGTGTGCCAGTACACATTCCTCTTGCAGCCCTCATAAATGCTGACCACTAGGTCAGTCTGGGACAAATAAGTGTATGGCTAGGCTGGCTAGCTTTAGCACAGTGGAGATGGATCTGCTTAAAAGACTAGTTTACATAAGATTACTAAGAAGTTAACAAGCCAGTGCTTACTTACAAATAAACTAATGCTACTTGCAAGGATCCTTGTTAAAGAAAAACCTGATGAATATTTTCAGCAAGATTCTTGAAAAGAAAATGTTCACTGGAACCTAGTTCACTGGAACCCGCTGGACTGGTTTACAGGCTAAAGCTGAGCCATTAACTCTGGGAAATGGGAACAGATGGAGGGTGAGGTGGAATACTGGCATTAAGGATAACCAGCCCAGTAACTGACACTAAGCCCCACCTGACAGATCAGCTGGGCTGAGCACCCAGCTCGTAGCTTCGTTGAAGGGCTGGATTCAAGCCGTGGTAACTTTATTCCACGCACATATACTGTGGATGTGGCAAGGCAGCAGGAAGGAGCAGGCATCCTCAGTGAAACTTAACTCAGATTTTCTGAGGCTAATCTACATCAACAGCCATAATGCACACATATATATTGACCGAGAAATCCTACCCTAAGGAAATAGTTCAAAAGAAAAATAAACCATTTACAACTGTTTGTAGAAGCAATATTTAATAACAAAAAAATACAGCTCAAATACCCGAAAAATAATTATGTTAAATACTTGGTAGGCATATGAACAAAGACAAAAGGCTTCTGCATAAACAATGAAGCTAAATAAATTACACAAAGAACTATACCAATAAATAAGAAAGTCACTGGCTGAAAACAGTCAACATTTTATTTTTCAATATTTCACTTGGGACTCCTAGAATCACTTCCCCCAAATGACCACTCCCCTGTACCCAGAAAGCTATGGCCTGGGCTCCTAGACTTTGCTGCACTGGTCCTACCACTTCTAGACTGCATTAGTGCTTCCCACTGGTTTGACACCAAATGTCACTGTTTCCTGGAAAGCAGCTATTAATGCATTCTAATTCTGTACTCAAGTTACTTAACTTAAAGGGGGTGGCGGTGAGAGGGGGCACTTAAAATAATAAGCCCACTCTAAGAATGTTCTTCCCTCCCTTCAATTCTTGGTTGACAAATCAATCTACAGATATATCCTTCCCCTGGGTGCAAGGCTCACCCTGCAGCTTCTGGCTGGCCTACAAGACTCAGCGCCAAGGATGCTGCCTAAAAAGGTAGGCTATAGACGTAGCTCCAGGACCTCAGCCAATGAGGCTTTGTCAACCAGTAGCAGACACATAGTATCCAGCATGGTCCTTGGGTCCTCCCAAATTTCATGAACAGGACCCCCGTGAAGGGAGCAGCCCATATTTCTGCTGGAGGATGGCTGTGGTGTTTTCCAGGGCACTGAGGAAGATAGAAGGTAGTTAGAGTTTGACTTCTCAGGGGACCGAGCCCACCAAAGCCTGAGTAGCCTAATTGTGATTACTGCCTCTGCCTCTCAAGTGCTGGGATTAACGGCATGCTACCACAGTGGCTCTTTCTTTTCTTTTCTTCTTCTTCTTCTTTTTTTTTTTTACTGTCTCATTGTTAAATATACTTGATGAATCCTAAAAAGCCAGCAAACCATACAAGCAAATTTAGTCCCAGCCCACTTACCACCTCTCTGTGGTGGCCCTTAGTAGCCCCAACCAATGCAAAATGGTAATGAAGATATGTCTTTGTTGTTATTTTTTGCTTTAAAGACAGGGTTTCTATGGGTAGCCCTGGCTGTACTGGAGCTGCTTTGTAGACCAGGGTAGCCTTGAACTCATGAGAGATCTGCCTGCCTCTGTACCTTAAGTGCTGAGATTAAAGGCGTGCATTAATACCGCCTGGAGAAAATCTGTACTTTAAAGCTTCTCTTTTCTCCAACCTCCCTCACATATCCCAATGGCACAGGAAAGATACTTACCAGCCTGGGCGAATAATGCCAAATTTTCCAGGTACAGATAAGTCAACCACAGTAGAGCCGAGGCGACACTCAGGGCTCTGACTATCCCCAATTGGTCCCCCATCAATGACAAGGGACAAATGAGGCCAGAGGTCTTGGAACTCCTGAAAAGAAGGTAAGGGCACATCTGTATTTTCATCCTGAGCACACAGCTCACATGTACACTGAAGCATCTTCCTTTAAGCAGCAGAGAAGCCTCTTGGTACGGCCAGCTAAGTCAATCAGCACTCAGGATCCCACCCTTAGGTATGTACCCCATAAAGAAAACTTAAAAGGAGCTCCAAGTACTACAGGGATGAGGGAGGCTTAGGTCCAAAAAGTGGCATTTGGGTATGAGCCCAGTCCTTTCGTATCTGTGTGATGCACATAAATTACTTCATTCAGGTCCTAAAGCAAAGCTCTAGCAGCCCGGTCCTAGACCTCAGTGGAAGTTATGATCAGAGCACAGAGAAGAAAATAGGGTGGACTGTGCAACACACGCCACCAGCACTCAGCCCCTGGGCTGTAGGGTGCACTACAGCAGAGCTAGATTCCTTCTGCTCCCAGGAGAGTCTTCAATGCAGTTAGGCCAGGGTCTTGGCGACAGGGGAATTATAAATACCAGCTACAAATCAAACAAAGACCATGCTGGTACAGGGTTGTTGTCAAGGTAAGAACTAATTCCTCCCCTGGGAAGATTCTCATATGGGTGTCCACAACCCACAGCTGCCAAGAGCAAATAAAGCCGACACTGCATTTCCAAGGCCCCCAGGACTGGTACAGAAAACTCATCACTTTACTGCACCTAATGTAAGTGTTGGAAGAGCAGAGCAAAGTTTCTTTGCCTGTTCATTTGTCCTAAACCACACAGCCAACACAGGATTACAATGATATTGTCTCAGGCCTATCTGGCAAGCAAAAATAAAATAAGGCCGGGAATCAAAAATTAGGTGAGGCCAGGTGTGCTGGTACAGACCCAAAAATGTGGAGGCCTCAGGATCCTGATTTTAAGTTCCAGGCCAGCCTGGGATACAAGGTGGACCCTGTCTCAAACAGAAGCATGCCCCCTCCAAAAAGGAAGAGGTCAAAGAGAACTGGCAAGAAGTTTGGACTGTCATTTAGTGGCCATGTGATAGAACAGTGAACTAACGTTTCAAAGCCCCCAATTCTTCTCAGCACTGTTGTCAATTCTCTGACAACTACTTCCCTCACAAAGCTGTCTGTATTTCCTATAATCTGTTCTTTTTCTTTGAGACAGAGTCTCTCTATGATGTGTAGGAACTCATTCTGTAAACTAGGAGGGCCTGGAGCTGAGCAATCAGACTGCTTCTGTCTCCTGACTGCTGGGATTAAAGATGTTCACCACCACCCCAGCATCTTTTGTATTATTATAGATACAAATACAAATACACACACACACACCTGTTCTCCCTTGGCCTATCAAGATAAAACAATTCCAATACTTTCTAAAAAATAAATAAAGCAAGCTTCTGGGGGCTGGAGAGATGGCTCAGCAGTTAAGAGCACTGACTGCTTTTGTAGAGGACCAAGGTTCAATTGCCAGTACCTACACACAGCAGCTCATAACCGTCTACAGCTCCATGTTCGGGAGATCTGACACCATCACCCAGACATACACGCAAGCAAAACACCAATGTACATAAAATAAAAATAAATCATTAAAAAAAGGTAAGTGTCCCTAAATAACTCAGGCTGCCTTTAAGCTTTTCTTACCTTAACCCCTTTGCCCTGGCATTACAGGCACACCACCTGCCCCCTTCTAAGATTCTTTCATTTGGATGCCCTCCTCTAACCAACACCAAAAGGGTAACCTTCTCACCTAAGCACCAAAGGCCCAAATTTCTGCCAGGTGATCCCATTACAGTGTCAGCCTTGTTGGTTTTGAGGAAACAGCAGTTAAACCTGCTGGGGCCAATTCTCACCTCAACACTCAGAGAACTGGCCTGGGAGCTGAGGTTGGCACTAGTGAGTGCAAGTGGTCCCCCAAACATCTGAGCCAAGTCGAGCATGAAGGCATGGTCAGGAATCCGGATGCCAACAAGCTGTGAAGCAAGAGGAAAAGAGAGAATGTGAGGAAGGCATCAAGGGCTTGTAGGGGTCTGATTTAGGCTGCAAAAAAAGCTAAAATCTGACTCACAGGAGTAAAGGGGTTCAGGTCTTTGTTGAGCTCCTCTGAGCGTTCCATCACCAGGGTCACAGGTCCTGGGAACAGGTCTTCCAGGAGCTCCCTAGGAACTCTCACCTGACAGTACCTGCAGGGCAAAGAAGCACAGATCCACTCCAAATCACCCCGATGGGCTTTTCCTGGACTTAAGGTGGATGCTGGAGAGGGGTCCTTTGCGTGTATAATAAACGAGATCTACCTGACTCTCTACTTCCTCTTCCTCGGAGCTCTGGCAGAAGACAGACTCCACAGAGTACCCCGGGCTTTTAGTCTATACGCCTGTCTTGGGGACAAAACCACAGCGCCGTGACACGTGAATACAATCTCAAACTGTCGTATCATCTGACATTACTTCCGAACGGGCCTCCCCTCCGCACATCACAAGAGCACCAAGGGAAGAGTGCCACGCTCGCCTAACTCAGCGTTTCGACCCACTGTCGACAAGCGTTAAGCGCTCCCAACAAATTTCCAGTTCCGGATTCCTCCCTGAGCTAGGACAAAGCCCCTCCCGCGCTCGGCGCCTCAGTCTCCCGAGGCTGTCACCGGAAACCCCTCCCGCGGTGCCGCCCCCAGCGGGGCCGGGTCGGGACAGCCTCACCTGTAGACGTCGGCCACGCGGCCCAGGCACACGGCCAGCGGCTTGGCCTCACTGCGGCCTTTGAGGCGATACACGCAGCTCAGGGCCGCCGAGCAGCTCGCCGAACAGGCCAGACCATACAGCGTGTCAGTTGGGACCGCCACCACGGCGCCGGCGCGCAGCTCGGCCACGGCGGCCCGCAGCGCCTCCGTCCAACCGGAGCGCTCGGGGCTTGCGGCCTCCACGACCTCGCTCTCCGGAAGCCGCAGCAGCCGGGCCCCTGGCAGCGCCGGAGCGGGCGCGGGAGGGCGTAGAAGGCGGCAGCCGCGGCCAGAGCCCGCCGGACCGTCGCTCAGCCCCATGCCGGCCGCCACCGCGGCCCTCAGCCCCGCACACGGACGCGCAGTAGACATCCGTCCAGACCCGCTTCCGGGAGGAAGTGACGCACGAACCCGACATCCGGTCCGCGAGGCTCGACCCCGCCTCCGCTCCGGGCAACTTAAAGGGACCGCACCCCCCAGGCGACTTGAAGGAGAACGGTGGGGACGGGGCGGAGCCCGGCTAAGCGGAATCCTCGCGCGGCGCGGGGGCGGACTGCAGAGGGGTGGTGGGTGGGTGGCACGGGTAGCGATGGAGTGGGGCCCCGGCGCAGGCTGGTCACGGGGGTGAGAGCGGGCCCGCGGGGCGGTGGGTTGGGGCCGCGACCTCGCGTCGCCCAGCGCCGGCCCTGACGCCGTCTCTCTCCCCGGGCAGGGAGGCTGCCGGCGTGGACCGTGGGAAGGCGGGGTTGGGGCTCGGCGGGAGGCCACCCCCGCAGCCGCCCCGAGATGAACGCGCCCAGCAGCTGCTGGACGCCGTGGAGCAGCGGCAGCGGCAGCTCCTGGACACCATCGCAGCCTGCGAGGAGATGCTACGGCAGCTGGGCCGCCGGCGCCCGGAACCGGCTGGTGGCGGGGTCAGTGCCCACTCCGGGCTAGGCCTGGGGAGGTGGGGTCTTCCCACTGACTGCACTGGCCAAGCACGCGCCGCCCCGACCCTTCCATCCCCCTGCCCCAAAGGAGGCAGGTGGAAAAGCATCCCCACCGCTTAACTTCTTTGATCAAAGCGAGGATTTGAAAAAGTATGGTACTGTCGAGATGCCAAGTGGCCTATGGGGCCTAAGTTAAGGCCTTTCCTCCAGGCTCATTTTTTTTCTCCCCTTTTTCTGTTCCAACTAGAACGGTTCAGCCAAGTCTGGAGCGTCGCCCCAGCCATCTGTATCCGCCAGAGGTGGCCTTCCAAAGGATGCTGGCGATGGAGCCGCGGAGTCTTGATCATTCCCTAGCCGGGCACCCTGACTTCTGTCCCTTTCCAGGGCCGATGGCTGGACTCTGACCAACTCCCTTCACTAAAAGGGGCCAGTCTTCACTGGCAGTTGCTGGTACTTGGCCCTCAGCCTGGGATGGCAACTCTCCTAGCAGCTGGGTTCACTCCCACGTCGTCCTGGCTGAAGGCAGTACTGTTGCTTTGAAATGTAGCCAACGAACATCCAGTCTTGAGTACTCGGATTCGGGGAGCCAGCAGTGCTGGCCAGAGTGGTCTGGCCTGCTTTGGGGGTTCCAGGTGGTATTACATGTTCATTTCATGCTTTGGGGGCTCTCAGCCCCACAAAAACACTTCAGCAGAGTCTTGATTAAAAGGAAATCTGCAGACCCCTGGTGACTGACCTTTCCTTTCTGTCCCTCCAAGACTTGATGGACGGGAGTGGGAAGAGAGTGCCAACCAGGGACAAGGATGGGAAGTAATGCCACAGGTACTACCAGATTTAAATAAGCATTTAATTAAGGTTTCATTAGTATTTAATATTGCTTTTTCAATTCCAAAAAGTTAAATTTTCACTTCATAGCAGATATTTTAAAGTACAATATCAAGTTTATACAAAATGAGCAATTAAGCAAACACCATTATTTCACATTCTTCAAAAATACAAATTCGTATTTATTCTTTTTTGGGTTGGTTTCTTCCTTTGGAAGTACTGAACCTGTAACGTTTTCATATCGCTCAGTGGAAGTCCGTTGTTCCCATGTTACATTTAAAATAAATTTGATACTTTTACATAATTCAAATAAAACCATTTGGGACCTAAAAACTTGTCACCAAGACCACTGGCCAATGGTTAGTCTGTGTTAGAAAAGAGAAGAGTTTGTGGCCTTTTCTGGCTAGATCTGAGCCAGACAACCAGAAAAGCCTATTTTCCAGCCACCTTCCCCAAACTGCGACAGGGGGAGTTCGCAGGAAAGGGGAAGAGCTACCTGGAACTCCGACTTCAGTGACATTTTCTCCAGAGCACAACAAAAGATGCAGACTGTTGACTTAAACAGCCCTTGGGAAGCCTGAGAACGCCCGAGGCAAGGGCGGGCAAGCTCCTGACTTGGCACCTCGAGGGACATGGGGATATTGCAATAAACACCCTAGATTTTGGTGGGAAAAAGTTTTACGAAAACATCCCCTGTAAAAAAAAAAAAAGTAGAAATTGCATTGAATTGAGAAAGTGACATGACATTATCACCTATTTTTGTCCCAGTAGGCCACCATCCAAGGAGCAGTGTATGGTTTTTAAACACCAGTTCTAGAAAAAGGTTGTACTATAAATATACCTTGACAGATCCAATTTAACTTGCGTTTTCAATGTGGACTGAGAAGCCCTCATGCTGCCAGAACAGTGAGAAATGCCCAGGCTAATGACCAACCTTCCCAAGAGCAGAGGCATAAGAAGCAAGACCCCTTTATCTTTGCCCCAAGAATATGCAAGAAACAGACCAGACCAATCAGAAATATGTATGATCCAGTTTTGTGGCTCATCCCTTCTACCTCAAATAAGAGATGGACAGTTTCCCACCTGTGTCACAGCAAAGCTACTTGCAAACTTCCTCTGTGAAAATCTTGTTTTGGCTGGAGTATATTTAAAATGCCTCTACAGTTGGGAATTTAAGAGTAAATGGGAGCCAGAGAGGGAGGCTGTTAACGGCTTCCTCAATGGATTTGATGAAGTATGGAAATCATTCTGCTTTTGAAGCAACAGAGGTGGTGCAGAGATCCTTCCAGCATATTTCTGATTGGGGTGTGAAAAGGCTGTAAATGCACGAGTAGTGCAGTTCCACAAATCAATACTCTCAGGGACCGGAGAAGCCTTTCCCTTCAATGGATGTGATTACAGATATGAAAGTCTAAAGGTGCCAGGTTTCTACCTAGGAACAACCGACCCTTCCTTTCAGGAATCATTTTGTCATGGGGAAGAGGGGGAAGAGAGAGCAGGGGACCAAGAAGCAGTGAAAGGGGCCTCAACAGTCTGAAGAAAACAGCTGCGGCAGTTCCGCGGAAGGCCTGAGGGGGGCGCCCCGGACACACGGGGAAGGCTTGCATAGATTGAGCAGCTGCTGAGATCTGATATTGGTTTCCTGTGGCCAGCTTCAGCACAGGGCTGATGAAGGGAAGGCCAGGCAGGCCAGGCCAGGGCCACGTGGGATAGCGACTGTCAAGCTACGCATATATTGCACCCAAATAAGTGCTCTTCTTTTTACACCTCAACTTAACTTTTATTCTGAGCAAAAAATAAAACTTTGTGGAAAGTATATATATATATGTATATATACATACACAACAGAAAATTGCAGCAATTGGGTTAAAGATAAAGTAACCTAAAGTGCTTTTTATTTAATTATTTCTTTAAAATATCAAATATGAGGTTCTGCAAATTTGTCCCTCTGGACACATTCAGCATCATACAAAGCCTCAGGAAGAGCTCAGGCACCTCCATGACCCCATCAGCCCCCTGCCTTGACCCGGAAAACAACCTTTTCCCATCTGCTAGCGAAGGGAAGACCGCTGCCTTCTGCCTGGAGGGCTCTCCACACCTCAAGTCCTCTTTCTTGGCACTGTACCATCTTCTTTTGAACCGGAATAAGTCAATAAGTGACATTATTCCTGTGGCCAAACTAGTGCTGCCCAAGGACTGAGCTATCTTCCCTCAGCCTTGCCTCCTGCCTGGGAAAGACCACATTTATAAGGCAATTTGGTGGGACCAACATTGACCACCTCCTAGGTCCACCGGCCTAGTCTCTTGGAAGAGGCTAGACTGGATGTGCTAGTGGTAACCCAAGTATGGCCTACAGGGTGACAGTGGTGATGGCTGTCGTGGAAGGACCTGTCAGAATTCCCTCTTCTTGGCCTTACCCTAAGGTCATTCCCCAGAGAAACCACTCTCTCCATGAAGGGTCCTTGTGGCTCTAGCTTAGCCAGGAGGCTCCCTCTTCTCCAAGGCCCTTGGCATTAGCGGCTGGGCTTGTGGAAGGATGGGGGAAGGACCGCTGGTAAGACATGGCAGAAGTGTCTGTCTACCCTGTATCACACACTGGCGCTCCACAACCACTGACTGTAAGCAGAGCCCTCAACTTTCCAAAAGCTCTTTGCATCTGACAGTCTCTTTTGTGTTCTAAAATCACTTAACTCCTTCACCTATGAACACTTCAGCCACAACACTGCTCCAATGTTTCTTCCCCACCCCAGCTGTGGAGGGTGAAAAGCCAATGACCTAGGAATGGACTGTTAAGAGCGCAGCCCTAGCTAGCCAAGAAGCCATATTTAAACCATGAAAACCTTCCATACATCCTCCCTAGGCTCCTGTTTCCTATGTTAGCGCCCAGCAAACCAGATTCCTAGGTCATCACAGGCAGAGTAAGTGGGAGGGCCGTTACTACCCCCTGATACAAGCTCACTTTGGGGTCCCACTCACTGCTCTCCTCAGAGGTTATAAAGAAGAGTGAGGACCCAAGTGCAAAGCTTCCTGTGAGCGCAAGTCCTAGAGACAGCCAGGGACAACCTACACCCAAGCAGCCAGTTCCTTGGAAGGAATACCGCTGTGACAACAAGGGCTCTTCCCACCTTGTGGACATCTGCTGAGGTCTATGGTTGCCCAAACCCATCAGCCTTTTTGTTGGGGTGGGGTGGGGAGGTGGAGAACATCAGGAGTTCACACTCCTGGTCCAGTCCAGGAATGGGAGAGATCAGCTGCTTGAACCTGTGCCTTATCTCCTCAGTACTGTTGCCATGACCCTCTTGGCCAATTATCCCTAAATGTCTTGCCTAAAGACAAGGGTCACCATCCTGGCTGGCTCTGAGGAAAGGCCCAGACTGCATGAGGGCCTCTGGTTGTCCTGTTTGGGCACCAGACTCTCTGCTCCTTGCAGGAGGCAGAGGCCTCCTCCAGTCCCCAGACCCAGCTACCTTCTGAGCTTGCCAAGTGCTGATGGCCACAGTAAATCGCCAAAGGACAGCCACACCCCATTCTCCTTTAGATTGTACTTATGTTTGAAGAGGCAATAACCTGGAGCCAAAGGCAAGGAGATGGGTATAATTCTATACACTAATAAAAAAAAATCCTGTAACACAACTCAATAAAACATTCCAAATGAGGTAAACTGACTGCAAGCTTCAGGCTTTTTGGTGGAAGGGGAATTTTTTTGTTTTACCCTGAGTAGAATATCATCATTTTAGGTTTTCATTCCTTTTTGTTTAGAGATCACACCCTCCTTTACACTGTATGAGGCTGTATGCAAATCTGAGAGATGTGAGAAATGCAGATGGGAGAGGATAACCAAAAGCCTGGCTAAACTGGGTACCAGAATGCCTGCCGACCACCTGCTGCCTCATCTGCACCTTCTCTGAAAAGCAGCCCTTCTGCTCTGAGGAAACAAATACCATCAAAGGCAGGAAGACCCTGGCAGCCACTGGCCATAAAGCCTCTGGTTCACTTTAGAATAAAATAGGGCGCTTCCTTAGAAGAGATGAACACCAAGCCTCAAGCACTGACAAGCACTGAGAAATGGAAAGAGCCAAGAAGGCAAGGCCTGTGGCTGTGCTAGACATAGCTCTAAGCTCTAGCACATTATCAACAGCACTGTCAGCACCTGCCTCAGGGCCCTGCAGAACATCTTCACTATGGCCAGGCAGCCTGCAGCTGCCTGCTAGGATTTTGAGCAGGATACAGGGCGGGCTCCTCTGCATCTACTCTAAGCTCCACAGAAACCAAACACCAACAACAAAGCAACTCACCCTGTCTAACACAGCTCTCACCTGCCCTTGCCACTACCCGATTTCACAGAGCAGTGGTCTGGCCCTCCAGGTGCTGCCTCAGATTAAAAACACAGAAGAGGAGCTTTACTTGGCACAATGAACTCTCCTGCCCAATCCACAATGACCCCAGTGCAAATGATGGGCAGTACCAAATTGATGGAAACCACACCCTTTCATTTAGAACTTTTATGCATACAAGTAACCTTAATTTCCAAGTTCACATAACAATAAGCAAAAGTGACATACAGTGCAGCCAGACAGTTCACTTATAACTTAGCTTTTTTTTTTCTTTTTTTGTTTTTTGTTTTTTTGTTTTTTTCCTCCAAAGATCAGTTCCTTAAAATGGATGTTCCTGGGATATGAGTAAAGAAAATACGTCTGAAAGGTGAGCTTTCAGATGGCAGATTTCTTCATCCTTCCAATTTCTGACCCCATGACGGCAGCATCACACCCGGTACTTCCTGCTCACCCTGTTCCTGGAGGGGTGTGCACCCAGGCCCTTCCCCTGGAGAAGCTGCTGGCCAGGCTCTTTCCTCTACCCCTGCAGTAGTGCTTCACTGTGAACCGGATTGGACAGGGTGTCCAGGCTCTGGAGGGACAGGAACTCTGACACATCCATGGCACTTAACATTTCGGAGGGTCTGAGGAGCCTCAGCCTGTATGCTTTGCTCACAGGAAGAGGGTCCGATGGAGGAGGATGAGGGGGGGCAGGGATGAGGGAGAAGTCTAGGGTGGCAGTTGCAGGCTGGGCCCATCAGGAGGCTGGGGGTTCGGCTCTGGAGGGGGTGGGGAAGAACATCCCTTTCTCCGGCCGGCCGCCCGCTCCTTCGCAGAGTCCCGGCACGCACACTGACACTGACAGGCCTCCTCTTGTTTGATGATGATCACAGGAACACTGAGGCCAATCTGCTGAACTGAGCTCCCTGTGAGAGAGGCGAGAGAGACTGCTCTTCAAGTGGCCAGGAACAGGCATGAGGGGCAGGGGAGAAAGGACTGGGGAGAACCGAGTGCTGGGAGGCAGGCATGACAGGTAGGAAAGACACCATGCTTTTGGGTTTTGTTATGCTTTAAACTGGTCCCTGGGTTCTTTCTCATAGAGAAAGCCTGTGAAGATTCTCCCATCCAACGTGATGCTTCCTTCTTAGAAGCGCCACCCACATAATCTAGACGCACCCTGTCCCTCTGTGGCTCGCCTGTGCAGCCACAGCAGACACCACCCTTCTCCTCTTCATACTCTGGGCTCTTCCTTTTGCTTAAATTATCAAGCAGACAGTGCCCACACCTATCAAGGACCAGCTGGCTCCCTGCTCTCTTCTGCCCCAGGGGGTGGCCCCTGCAGGCTGTACAAGTAATTGACAGGCAGTCCTGAGCACCAGGCACATGCACACAGCATTGCTGCTTGTATTCCACACACACACACACACCCGCCACACAGCATAGGACCTGCTCAGACCCCAGCTCCTGAGGTCATTGCACTTCTCTATGTGGCTCATGTTTGACGTGTCAGTGATGTCGAGTGATCTCCTCCCCAGCATGTGTGCCCATTCGTATCTATTCTTATTTCACCCTCACGTGTGTCACACACACATATATGCTCTGTCCTCAGCCAGGTTCTGTGTACAACAGAGCTGAAGGCTAGTAAGAGGTCACAGAGTGGGAATGAGGTGGTCAGAGGGCTTCCTACAGGTTCATTTATGACCTTTGGGAGTCAATGAATCCCTTTGGGCCCCCATTGCTTTCCAAGACAAAGTCTCTCTACATAGCCCTGGTTGTCCAGGAACTCACTCTGTAGACCAGACTGGCCTCAAACTCACAGAGATCTGTTGACCTCTGCCTCGTGAGTGCACATGGCATCACTGCCCAGCCCCCCTTAATTATTCCAGTTTGCCTGGCACTGCAGGATTTTACCAGACCGACCTAGAAGTCACTATGCAACCCAGGCTAACCTGGGACTCAAGAGCTAAATTCTCTCAATGATCCTGGCTGTAGCCCCACAGAGCTGGCAGTACAGGCAAGCACCACCACATCTGCTTTCAGGTCTAATACATAAAAAGAAAAAGTTTCAAGTGAAAGTTCTGGAGCTGGGCAGTGGTGGCACACGCCTTTAATCCCAGCACTTGGGAGGCAGAGGCAGGCGGATTTCTGAGTTCGAGGCCAGCCTGGTATACAGAGTGAGTTCCAGGATAGCCAGGGATACACAGAGAAACCTTGTCTTGAAAAACAAGCACATAAACAAACAAACAAACAAACAAACAAACAAGAAAGTTCTGGCTGGGGCTACAGCTCAGTGGTAGACAACTTGACTCACACGTGTGAGTTTCTGGGTTCAATCCTCAGTACCAGTAAAAAAGAAAAGGGGCAGGCAGGTGGAGCTGGGTCCTTTTCCGCTGTTTCTGACCCAGATGCTGCTGCTGACTGTAATTAGACAAGAGCCCCGAGAGTCCACTGCCCTCCTAGGTCTTAACTGGGATTTAGCCTACTCCCCCTAGTTCTGCTTACACTATCTATCCAAGGGGAAACCTTTGGACAACATAAAGGATCGAGCCCACATTTTCACCAGCTGCATGCTGGCTTCTGGTCACCGTGAGAACATGGGCTACTCAGTGAAATCTGGAGTGTCAACTAAAAAATTAACAAGTGAAGCAAGGTCAGAGAGGCCATAGACCTTCCTTTACAGCTGATGCGGATTCCATACCTGTGCTGCTGGCCACGGGTACTGCGGTGGTGAAGTACACCTGCTCCACTTTCGATGCCTGCTGCTGAAGGAAACAACAAAATCACATCACCCGCCACTCCAAAAGGGCAGTCATCCAGCTCCAAAGCCCCCAGCTGTACTGTTCACCCAAGAAGACAGAAACCCTCAGAGTTCCGGCTTCTTGTTTGTGCACTGACTGATATGAGGTCACTGCCTTGTTTGGCATTCCATGCTGACATTATAGCTAGCTTTGTCCCTGTTACTTCGCTGCCTCCCAGTTGCCTCCCAGCTGCCTAAACCAGTGGACTGTATGTGTCCAGGGACCCCTTCAAGGTTGATTTTTTTAAACAGTGGCCTTCTCAGAGGGCGGTCTGGGCTGGTTTTGTCTGCCCTGATTATCTGGTGACAGCTGTAATGTTCCTTTTCCCCTCAGGGTCTAGAGTGCTCACCCAGGGGAGCCTAAGGTTATATCCATCCCGACACAGCACTCCAAGGCTCAGAACAGTCTCACTGTGGGTCTCAGGACTTGGCTAAACCAGATTCATGTCCAGTTATTTGGACTTTGTCATTTGTTTTTGTTTTGTCTTTTGAGACAAGTTCTCACTATGTAACCCAGGCTGGCATGAATTTCTGATACACCTGCCTCTACATCCAAGCTGAGATCATAGGCAAGTGATTTAACTTAGTAGAACCACGGTTCCCATTAAAAGCTGGGGTGATGACAGAAGAGCCTCTCAAAGGACTCTGAACATGAATGAGCTGGTACAGAACACTCAGCTTTGAGCAGCCAGTAGATATCAGCCTTTGTATTGTTACTATAAAGACCATAAATTGTGCACAGGCATACAGTACTCATGAGGCTAAGGCTAGAAGCTCAAGACCAGCCCTGGCTACATAGTGAGTTTGAGATCAGACCTAATGCAAGATGTCCTCATCTCAAAAAAATGAAACAAACCAACAACAACAACAACAACAAAAAAAAAAAACAACAACCAAAAAGTCCCAAACAAACAAACTTGTATTAGAATTCCAATTTACTTCCTATTAAAGGGTTTCTAGGGGTTGGAGAGATGGTTCAACACTTAAGAGCACTGGTTGTTCTTCCAGAGGACCAGAGTTCAATTCCCAGCATCTACATAGCAGCCTTATCTCTAGCTCCAGGGGACCCAGTGCCATCTGCTGGCCTCCAAAGGTGCTGCACACATGTGGTACACAGCTATACATGCAAGCAAAACACCCATTCACATAAAAAATATTAATATTTCTGTATTCTTCAAGTCTTGTCTTAAAGAGACATCCTTTTTTGTTTGTTCGTTTTTGAGACAGGTTCTCTCTGTGTAGCCCTGGCTGTCCTTAAACTCAGAGAGATCCGCCTGCCTCTGCCTCCCAAGTACTGAGATTAAAGTCCTGCACCATCTCCAGGCTCTAGGCAGTCCTCCTTCCTTCCCTCTTCCTCCTTCCTTCCTTCTTTCCTCTATCTCTTTTTCTTTCTTTCCTATTTAAAGCACACAAAATGTGCTGGATGAGTTTGGGAAGAATTATGATTTCTGGATAAGAAAGATAGACAGAACTATAAAACGAACTGATGCAAAGTTGCTGAGTGTAGCAGACTGGGATAGAATACTGGAAAGACTATTCCAGTGACCTCAACCATCCAACAGGGAAACAAGCTGCCTTCACAGGTGGCTGTCCAGCCATTTCCAAACTGTGGTTCCAGTTTGTTTAAAGCCAGGGCTCAGGACCACTTGATCTGTGTGGTTGTGCAAGCCTCTGAGGGGCTGAACTCTCTAATAGAAGCACAGCTCTAGGGGACGGCCTGCCTATTTTCAAACCTCAACTTTGTCTTGTATGGGCCAGTCACCCTATTATGGCTTTTGAGGGCACTAGGCTGGCATGGGGTGGACAGACATACAGATAACACATTCATATACAAAATTTAAATCTGAAAAAAAAAAAATTAAAAAACCGCTGGCAAGATAGCTTAGTGGAGCCAGGCCTGGTAACCCAGGCTTTTTTATCCCAGCACTCAGGAAGTAGAGGCAGGCAGTTCTCTGTGAGTTTTACACCAGCCTGGGCTACAGAGTGATTTCCAGGACAGCCAGGGCTCTGTAGAGAGACCCTATCTCAAAACAAAACAAAACAAAAACTAGCAGGTACAGACAACAGCCACCAAGAGATGTCTCCCCAAGAACTGTGCTCCACACATGCCACGGCACGCCGTGTTCCTCCTCTCAAAACCAAGAAGCATCCTAAGAAATGCATAGACATCCCTTTTACAGAAGGTAAGAGCTCCACAGAAGGGCTTTGCTTGGTTTTATTGCTGGTATTATTAGGCTCTTTACCAGTTCATAGTATTTTAGTCTCCTTACTTGATGTACATCTTAAAGTAAATCACACTTCAAGGACACGGTAACTAAGTCATTTCCAGAGTCATCAAGAACAAATTCTTAGAAAAGTATCCTGGGGCCTGGATGTGCTCAGTGGTGGGGTGCCAGCACAGCATGTGTGTGGCAATGCATGGGTCTGCTCCCTTGAAAGGAGAGTCCAACCTTCTGATGTTATAAGGTGAATGTTGTGATCTGCTAATGTTGATCCAAAGCCAGTGCTCTCCTGGGACACATGCTACCCTCAGGCCACAGGCTGGGCATGCCTGTATGACACTACATGATGGGATTAGCTTCAAAGGGAATATTCGTTAGGTAAACTTTAAAGTTGTTTTTCTTTGTCTTTATCTGAGATACATCTATTCCCCTGGATCTGCAATACTTTATTGGGGAAAAGAGCTACATGGATACATGTGTTTTTGTTTTTGTTTTTGTTTTTGGTTTTTCAAGACAGGGTTTCTCTGTATAGCCCTGGCTGTCCTGGAGCTCACTTTGTAGACCAGGCTGGCCTCGAACTCAGAAATCTGTCTGCCTCTGCCTCCCAAGTGCTGGGATTAAAGGCGTGTGCCACCACCACCCAGCTATGGATACATGTTTTAAGGCAGACACGCTAGCCATTTCCCTTTTGAAATAAAAGATGAAGGTTGGGGATACACTCAGTGGTACATTACTTGCCTAGCATGTGTGAAGCCCTAGTTTCAATTCAGAGTACTGCTAGAAGGGAAGAAGGAAGGAAGGAAGGAAGGAAGGAAGGAAGGAAGGAAAGAGAAGGAAAGGGAAGAGAAGGAAGGGAGGAAGGGAGGAAGAGAGGAAGGATGGAAGAGGAGACATGTCCTCTATATGCATGTCACCCCACTGGGTGTGCTTAAGAGTAATACTTACAATTTGTTCTTGGTTTTGTGGAGAACTGGTGGCACCGTTCAATATCCACTGTAAGTTCTGCTCTCCCATGACTAGGCTGGACTGCAGGATTGCCGTGTTAGGAGTTGGGGTGATGGTTATGGTGGGATTATTAGTTAGGACAGAGTTGGCACCCAGGGGCAGAGTCTGGACCATAGCAGGCAGGGGCTCAGTAGTACTTTGTGGAGGGGCTGGTGCTGCCACGGCTGATGCCACTGTTGCTGCTGATGCAGGAGCTCCAGCAACAACAGAAAGTCCTGGTACGATGGTCTGGGGTGGCGCCTGGGGGTGCGGAAGAAACTCTTGATGATTAGCAGCAAACTGTGTGCTGTGGGGAACAGGCACTTCTGGAGGTTGTAAGAGAGCAGGGGGGCTGCCAAATGCAGCTGGCTGGGAACCAGGTCCTAGTGAGGGAGCAGGTGGAGGAGCGGACGGAGCTGTGGCTGGTAGCAGAGGCTGGGTTGGCTCGGAGATGCCAGGCTGCAGTACGAGTGGAAGAGATAAAGATGCTGAATTTCCTGCAGGGGGTGGGACATCACTGATGGCCTCTGCATCACCATTAAAACTGTCAATCAAGGCAGCTGTCAAAGGAAAGAAGAAACATGTATCCACATCTCAAGCCTTAGAGGTGCCACAGAGAGACAGTCTTTATAGGCCAATCACGTCACTGCTAGCTGGCCTGTGGCACACTTCACTGCCTGCCTCCTGCTCTCTTTCCTGCCTTAGGTCCAAGTGCCAGGCTTCCTAATCATACACATTTGACAGACAGCAAACTTAACCATAACAAAAGTGTCATATTGTTCTTCTGCAAAGAGAGGAGGCAAGCTTGTTGGCGCAGTTAGTCAGGAGACAATCTGGCCATGGAAAGCTGGCTGCACAGACATTCTAGCACAGTGTTATCTACACGTACAAGAAGCCTCATTTGTGGGTCTCATCCACTCGTGAACAAAGCAGCACACTAGGAGGAGGAAAGGCCACAGCTCCTGCAGCCTTTTTTATAAAGTCAACAAGAGACTGAAAAGGCCGCCTTCCTTGAGTGTCACAGGGTTGGAAATGGGTGGACTGAAAAGTGAAGCACACCTGTCTGCAGAGGGTCATCCTGAATCGCAGAGTCGTCGGAATTCTGGAACATTGATTCAAAGATGATTGCTGGTGAAATTGTGCTGAGGTCCTGGTCCTGTGTCTGACAGGGAGAGAGCTGTGAGATTTGCCATCCCAACAAAGTCCTCCCTTTGAAGAACACACACAAGTGGCGGAACCAGAATGACTGTTTGATAGGATTCCTGCCTCTAGCTTGTTTGTAGGTCCTGGAGACTCACCCAGGGCCCTGCACACCTCAGGCAAGCCTTCTACTCCCAATGTACATCCCCAGGACACACACTCATTCATTCTCTCTCTCTCTCTCTCTCTCTCTCTCTCTCTCTCTCTCTCTCTCTCTCTCTCTCTCTCTCTCTGTTTTTTTTTTTAACTTTGAGACAGGGTCTCATTCAATTGCTCAGGTTGGTCCTGAACTAGCTGATCCTACTGCCTTGGTCTTTGTACACTGGGACCACGGGTGTGTGAGCCATCATGGCCAGCATTTCTCTGTCTCCACCTTCTGCAAAGGAACACCTGTCCCTGAGACTGAGACATGAAGAATGGTGGCTCTGACCTGCAGGCTGATGCCCAGTCTTTATCTAAAGTTCTGCTGGAATGCAGACATGTGCACAGAAATGCCGTTTTCACAATCCAACTGCAGGAACAAGTGGCTGTGACAGGGCCTACAGGCCCCACAAAGCCTGAAATGGCATTTAAGAGGAGGGGACTTGGGAGGAGGAGGAGGAGGCTTGGGAGGAGGGTGCACCCTAGATCCGTGTGGTGCTAGCAGTCATTTATAACTCTAGTTCCAGGGGACTGAACACCCTTCTGGCCCCCATGGGCTATAGCCATGCAGTGTGCAAGCAAAACACTCATGTACACAATAATAAATCTAAATCTTATAAACCCTGTTTAAAAGATCAAATCCATAAAACAAATGAGATTGTAGTCTGTACATTATTGCTGTAATTTGCATCATAGAAACTCATATTAATTAAGCCAAAGTGATTCCTTCTTTAAAAAGAGAATGAAACTCATGCTAGGGCTTAATCCCCATAAAGCTTAGGCCAGAGAGGGTCAGCTAAGGCCACCAACAGTGAGGCCTAGCACTGGCTGCTACTGGCTTCCTCAAGAGAGAAGAGGCTAGGCATGGCAGCAGAAGCCTTTAAGCACTTGGGTAGCAGAGATGCGTGAATCTTTGTCAGTTCCAGACTGGCCTGTGCTAAAAATCAAAGAAGGAAGGAAAGAGACCAGGACACTCATACTCAACCTTCCTGCCAGGAAGCCACCACCAAAGCACACACCTGTCATCCAGGATACCAGAGTTTTCAACAAGGAGACAGAAAGGTCAAGGCCAGCCCAAGTGTAGCCTGGGCTACATGTGGAGGATCTTGTCCCCCAAAATAAGGAAGTCGAGTTAAGGGCTTAATCTGTAACGTGCTTACCATGCAAGCAGAGGACCTGAGTTTGGATGCCTAGTGCCCACACCCCCACAAAATGAATAAATACAAGCATGATAACAGTAAAAGGCAGACATAGAGTTGCACGCCTACATTCCCAGCACTGGGGAGGCAGAGACAGGAAGATTCCTGAGGCCCACGGACCAGTCTAGTCACAATGGTGAGCTCTGGGTTCAATAAGAGACTCTGTCCCCACAACTAAAGTAGAGAGCAATGGAGGAAGGCACCTGATAATGACCCTGACCCACACCAGCATCAATGAGGTCGATCGATCATATACCTTCACACACAGAAACACACACATCCAGCTCATCAGCTTTGGGCTTCCAGGGCTGAGGCAAAGCAAGCGTCTTTTCTGTAAAACTGTGGTACTACACTGTCAGCACAGAGAACAGACTGAGATCATCATTTCCCTACAGTTTGCCCCTCTCATGCAGTAGTGACATTATCTCCCAAGGTTGTTAGTATGACATTGTAATGTGCCACAGTAAGAACTCAAACATAAAACCTAAGTGACAAAAATCCGTGAAAACCTTGTACTTAACAAATGCCATAAGCTAAAGGCATTTAGAGATGGCTGGAAAGACGGCTTGGTGGTTAAGAGCACACAATGTGCTTGCAGAACTCAGTCCCCAGTACCCATGGTCACAACCACTTGGACCTCCAACTTCAGAGGAATGACTCTGGCTTCCACAGGTATCTGCATATACCTCATGCCCCGCCCCCCACACACAATTTAACAAAAATGAGAGAAAGCTTTAATTCTCCTGACTGCAGTTCACAACCATCTCAGAATTCTATGTGCCAATAAAAGTTCAGGAAAGCAAGAGAAAGTAGGGTAACAGCAGGATGGGACAGCTGTGACACCCTGGAGTGGATGTGCCCCAGCTGGCTAAAGGCTTCAGTCAAATGCATCCTGGAACAGTGCAAGCCAGAGACTCCCAAAGTTAAAGTGGTGGTTAAAATAAAGGGTTTTTTGTTTGTTTGTTTGTTTATTTGTTTGTTTGTTTTTCTCGAGAAAGGGTTTCTCTGTGTATCCTTGGCTATCCTGGAATTCACTCTGTAGACCAGGCTAGCCTTGAACTCAGAGATTTGCCTGTCTCTGCCTCCAAACTGCTAAAATTAAAGGTATGCTCCATCATTTTCTGGCTAAAATATTTTATGTGAACTGCAAATGAAAGTAATTGAAAGCAATCTATCCAGGAACAGTGGCTCTTGTCTGTAGTCACCAATCCTGGAGGCTGAGGAGGAGCAGGACTGTTAATGCTGGCCTGGGCTACAGAGTGAGATCCTGTCACAAAAGCACAAACTTAAAAATGCGTGGGGAGCCGGGCAGTGGGGGCGCACACCTTTAATCCCAGCACTTGGGAGGCAGAGACAGGTAGGTTTCTGAGTTCGAGGACAGCCAGGGCTATACAGAGAAACCTTGTTTTGAAAAAAAAAAAGAGAGGGGAAGAAGGAGGGAAGGAAGAAGACAAAGAGAGAATCTGAGGGTGGCTCAGTGGATGAAGGAACGTGCCACCCAAGTGTGGAGACCTGAGTCTGAATATGCAGAAGGCTACAGAGAGCAGCATGAGCCTATGCAATTCTAGCTTTTTGAAGCCAGAGACACAGGAGACAAAATCCCCAGCTCAGGGACTAGCAAGCCTGATGGAAACAGAACAAAGAGACTCCACCTCAAAGTAACACAGAAGGTGAGCATCAGCAACTCAGACTGTGCTCTGACCTGTGCACAGTGGCACCAAGTGTTCTAATTGATCTGAGTGGTGAGATCACAGAATAAGGGAGGGAGGGGGATGGGTAAGGAGAGAGGGAAATGGGTTGGGGAGGGAATGGATGGATGATGGAACAAGAGCTCTGTATAAGAAGGGTTTTGTGGCTCAAGCCTGTAATTCCAGAACTCTGATAGGAGGATCACTGTGAGTTTGATGCCAGCTTGAACTGACTATAGAGCCAGATCCTGTTTTAAAGAAGGTATTGTATAATAAATCAAGTTTTTTGTTCTGTTCTTGTTTCCAGAGGACTGAATTCATTGTACAGCTCTAGCTGGCCACCATATAAATCAACCTCACACTTGTGGCAATCAATCCTCCTGCCTCTGCCACCCAAGAGCTGGGAGTACAGGTGTACACACAGGACTACAATTAATTTCTTAAATTAAGTGCTCCAAGAGAAAAGGCAAATGGAAGCAAGCATGTAATCCCAAGCATAAAGGCCAAGCCAGGAGAAACTTCTGTCTGTGCTGGTGCCACAGCCTGATGCCTCACAGTATAGTACATGTCCCCCTGTGCATGGACAAAGCCTGATGCCTCACACTATGGTACATGTCCCCCTGTGCATGGACAAAGCATCTCAATAAAGGTTCCAAAACAGAAAGGAGGAAAGAGGGAGACAGGAAAGAAGGAACAAGGGAGGAAGGGCAGGTGGTGAAGCCCCTGCCAGGCTTCAGTGCACAGCCCCTGACTGCAGAAGTAATGGGAATGACTCTCCAAAACAGAGGTGAAGGCAGGCTGAGCTCTGGGTCAGTGTAGGAAAAACAGCCAGTTATCCAGGTCCAGATGAGTCCAGCAACCAAAAGGCCCAGCCTGGTGGATCCAGCCCCTTCTCAAAAGGTTGGAACAAATCAAGTTCATTTCTAGGACACATTTACACAGACACCCCTACAACAATAATCTCATACAGATTTACTACTTGATAGTACCAAGTCCCCATTACTAAGAAACATCACATTGGTCCTATTGCTTTAAGGACTGTGTCCTTGGCTTGAAAGACTAAAAAACTCTTTCCAAATATGGGATAAACGCTGGGTGTCAGGAGCATAACAGTTAGACAAGGGGACAGGATTCTTCTTGACAAAGATAACTATGCTGGAAATGACCTCACTTTTCACAAACTCCTTATGGTTCCCATCTATCAGGTATCCTCCCTGGTGGCCTCAGAGCTCCTGAAATCTAAGTCTTATGTCATGGTCCTGGGAAGCATGGACTTCTCTGCCATGTAATACAGATGGCCCTGTGGGAAAGGAGGCTGCTCATGCAGCTCTGAGGTTCTTTCTTAGTTCATCCCCAGAACCCAAGCGCCCTCTGACTCCCAAGTGTATACAGTGGCATGCATGTGTGGAGTAAACACACGTTAAAGGAACACTGTACCCAGAAGTCTTAGGTAACTCAGGGTATCCTAGACTATCTTGAGAACAAGTTTTAGGAAATTTGTTCTGTAATATGAATGACAATCATATGGAAAGTTTAATTTCTCTTTGCATTTGCCCTCCGGTTAAGGTCTCTCTGATTTAAACGATTCTCTTCTGCTGACTCACTGTTAAGTCTAAGCTAAGAATCTTTTTCCAGTGTTGCTTCTTTGCATAAATGGAACATGCAGGGAGCCACAGATACTATGGAGATCAGAGGACAGCTCTGGGAAGGCAATTCCCTGTAATTGTCACAGAGACTCCTGAGACGTAGCTGACCAGGCTGGAGTGCTGAGTGAGTGCTTTACCTACTGAACTGTCTTGACAGCTCCTGGCTTTGAATTTATTTAACTTTCAGTTCTAAATGTTCCCAGTACTGTTTTTTTGTTTTGTTTTTGTAGCATAGTTCCTTGAGTCTGTAATCTTGCTGCCTGTACCTCTCAGGTGCTAGGACTGTAGGTACTCACTTTAATGTCCATGTGTCAAGCCTGGCTTGCTTTATTTTATTTATTTATCTGAGATGTTTTCACTTATACAGTATAGGTTTACCACAAATTTCTGGCAATCCTCCTGTCTCATCCTCTCAAGTACTGGGATTAGAAGCATATACTAGCATGCCTGCTTTCATCTTTTCTCAACCAAGATTTCCTATTTGCATAAATATATTCATTTATGTCCACGAGCAAATGTTCGCTGTGAAATTTTCCTATCTGGGCTGAGGATTAGCTTGGGGACAAATATTTGCCCAGCATGCATCAAGCCCTAAGTTAAAGTCCCCAGTACTACAACACACTAGTGTACATGTGCGAGTGTATACATGTACACACACACACACACACACACACACACACACACACAAGGTGAGGATGAAACTCGGGGTATTGTGCTTGCCTAAGTCCAGTCCCCAAATATAACTGATTCTGTAGCTGTAAGGAGAGCAGAGCACATATACACTATTTTTTTCTTCTTTAAAGATGGATCTCAGGTTACTCAGAACTGTCTCAGGTGATCCTCCTGCCTCAGTCTACTATCAACGGGAGGTGAACTGACACACCCAGATAAGAACCTACAGTCTGTTAGTACTACTGTTGACTCTATTAACCTCCACACTTCAAGAAATAGTTTTCAAGTTCAGTGTGCGAGCTCACATCTATAGTCCCAGCATCTGGGAGGCTAAAGCGGGGAGCCTGTCCTGAGTTTGAGGGCAGCCTGGACTACACTGAGTGGTACTATCTCAACATATAAGACAACTAAGAACAGGAAGCATTTTCCCACAGCACTGGTAAGTCAGTCAGTCAGTGTTTAAACACATTCAATTACATTATTCACTACGAAGAGTGGCAGAAAATCTAGGCTGAGCACACACCTCAAAACTAGTGTTGAGAAAGCATGAGAGCAGCTGGACATATATTATGCTTAGACTCCATGCAGTGGCGTTAGCCCATCACGGAGCTGTACAGACAAGGCGGAGTGGGCTGGCCCTCAGTGGAGGTCTGCATCAGAGCCCTCTTCACATGCCCTATAAGGGAGCTTGAAGAAGGAAACAGCCTATGGCAGGTGAGACAGGAGGGGTTGAGAAAAGTCTGAGATGCTGACGCATACTTGAGGCCAAACCACCCGTACCTGATTCCTGCACTATGGCACTGCAGGCGGCACAGTGGCCTTGGGAACATTGCTCAATGAGTATTTGCCTACATTAGCAACATAAGGAATCTTCTGGGACCAAAAGCCACTGAATGAACGGCTAGACCAAAAGCAATCCCAGGGTAAGAGAATCCTCCACATCATCAACTGACACAGTTAAATATGGGAGGCTTCCAACTGGCTGCGCTGTTTCAAAGAGAATTACTCAGGAACTTACCGAACTGGAATTTTCTTGCAATTCAGAATCTGTGGACAGAAGGCCCAATTCACTCAGATAAAGTGAGTGATTTGTATCCTGTGAAAGAAAAAATCCTAATTGAGCAACAAAAACAATAAAAACTATTTATTGCACCATGCATATTATGCAGTGTATAATCAAATACTCGATCACCCAGTCGTGTAGGTCCAAATGTCACTTAGGAAAGGTCAGACACATCCAAATTAGGGGCTAAGTATACTGTTTCACTAAAAAGAAAACAAAGACAAATTTACACAGAAACCCCCCCATCCTTATTAGACCATCTCCCCACCTCCAGTTCTTCTGAGGCAGGATGTCATATAGCCCAGCATAGCCTCACATTCTCTAATATAGTGAAGGATGACCTTGATTTGTGACCATCCTGCCTCTGCCACACATGTGCTGGCAGTGCAGGTGTAAGCACCATGTTTAGTTGTTTCTTAAAAGTAGTTGCTTGTTGCTGTTGTTTAAGTTTATTTTCCTGTGTCTGTGTCTTGCCTGCATGTGTGTTTTGTACTCTGTGTGTGCCAGGTGTTCAAGGAGGCTAGAAGAGAGCTTTGGATCCCTTGGAACTTGAGCTACAGATGGCTGTGAGCCTCCATGTGGGTGCTGGGAATGGAACTCAGGAAGAGCAGCCAGTGCTCCAAACCTCTAAGCCATCTCTCTAGCCAGTGGCTAATAATTTTAAAATTATCTGATTCAAGTTGCAGAAACAGAAACAAAAACAAAAAATAAAAGCTGCAACAGCATGAAATTACTAACATTTGTATATTTTCGTCGTTTACAAAGTGATTTCATATGACTTATTTGCTACTCTCACCTGAGTACCAAGGGAGTGATGTGCCCTACCCACAGCTAATTAAGAGGGAGATGAAGTGCTTCCGACTGAGAAGTCCACTCTCCTGCCATAACATCTCCACTGGGGCACCTCAGAGTGGTGAGGAGGATTAACTATTTAAATTCTGCTGCTCAGGCCAGCCTGAACTCTGGATTCCTGAACATGAGTTATACATAATCCTGACCCTCCATCTATAGTATTCAAGTGGGTCAGATATTCCAACCCTCACATACAATCAACACACGCAGACAATTCTCACCTAACCATATTCTGCTTTCCTGTTTCAACAACCAAGACTTGAACCTCCAGCTCTAGAGAAAGCCAGCAGCCTGTGCTACTCCATGAATGCTGCAGGAGGAACAGGTCTGGGCAGGTCAGACTGCAGAAGATCTGAGTTATCTGGGTGAAGATGTCAGCGGGAGGCTGGACATGCAAGGCTGAAGATAGGATCAGGCCCAGGCTGGCACTGTCACTGTTGGACCAGGGCTCTGCAGATGGCCTCTAAAGCCCCAGTAAGGGAGTCAACCCTTTGCTGAACAGCAAGTGGAGGCAGAGACGCACCCCCAAGACTCAATACTGGTGAACTTGAGGCTCACTGTGACAGCTATTCTTGGTTGTCAACTTGACTGTATCTGGAATTAACTAAAACCCCTAAAAAAGCTGGACATACCTGTGAGGGACTGATCATTTGAAGTGGGAAGTGATCCACTTGTAATCAGAATCTTTGAGGTGGGAAGACACACCTTTAATCTAGATCTTTTTTTTTTAAATTTTCTGTATGAGTAAACTGTAGCTGTCTTCAGACACACCAGAAGAGGGCATTGGGTTCCATTACAAATGGTTGTGAGCCATACCATGTGGTTACTGGGAATTGAACTCAGGACCTCTGGAAGAGCAATTGGTGCTCTTAACCTCTGAGCCAGCTCTCCAGCTCCCAATCTAGCTCTTTCAAGGTGGGAAGACTCGACTCTAAACTAGCCACACCTTCTGCTGGAAGTCTATGTAAAGAATATGCAAGACAGAAATTCTCCCTCCTTCTTCCTGCCCTTGCTACCAAGTCCATCCCATCAGGCATTAGAGCCGACTTCTTCAGGATGTACTGAAGACCAGCTGAGACATCCAAGCTCATACATTGAACAAGTACTGGATTCTTGAACCTTCCAAGGTATGTGTGTGTGTATACACTCATTCTATAAGTTGTTACTCTCTCTAGAGAACCCTGGCTACTACACTCAGTGTTCTTTGCAGTTCAAGTCTCCGAGCACTGCTACAAAATGAGAAACTGACTCTGACCTGACAAGCAGTTTTGCCTGGTTCTATCAGATGAAGAAAGGAGGAGGCCCAGAAGTAATCTCTAAGGACATGTATTTAGTGACAGAAGAATGGTTTGAACTGAGGCTGCTGAGCACCAGTGGCCACCCTCTTCACAACTAACATCATCTTGTCTCTTAACAATGCAGACCTTAGGAGGCTGAGGCTGGCTCTGCAGTCACACTGCCTAAGTCATACTAGTGACAAGCTATGCAGACCTCGGAAAGCTATTTAATTTCTCCTTGCTCCAAGGTATGTATGATGTATGTGTATATGTGTATATGTACACATATACACATACATACACATACATAAAAATCAATATGTTATATATCAATATATAATAAAACTACATGTAGTTTTATTTACCAAATACTTTTTAAAAATCTGGAGTGAATATCAAATTTTTAAAATATTGTCTAGCCTCAGTGGGGGAACGTGCCTAGCCTCACAGAGACTTGAAGTGTCAGTGTTGAGGGCATACCCAGAGGAGCCCCCACCAGCTCAGAAAAGAAGGGGAGGGGGAGAAGGATTGTGGGAGGGACTGATTGGGAGGGAGGCCAGTATGGGGGATGTAAAGTGAATAAGTAAAAATATTAAAATTAAAATTAAGAAAGTTGAGTTATTAATAGCAAGGAGCTCCACAGTTCTTAACAGTGGCATGGGAATGGTGACAATAGTGACCTCATGAAGCTGTGAGGGAGGCAGCACCTAACACAGACTCGGACATGTATTTAAATTCAACAAATTATTAGTTAGCACTAATAACTCAGGGCCCTTCTCTTTCTTTCTGGTGTACGAAGGGGGCGCCACAGCACACACATGGAGGTCAGAGAGCACCTCACAGGAGTGAGTTCTCCCCACTTGACATGGTTCAGGGAATCAAACTCAGACAAAGCACCTTCACCCACTGAGCCTCCTAACCAGCACCGAGAGTCCTTTCAAAAGGGTCCTTCACTGTTTAAAAATTAGAAACCACAGACATCTGAGCAGGCTGTCTCTCCAAAAATATAAACTTTATTTTATACTTTGTGAATTTCATTATTCCGAAGGGGATCTCTGAATAAGTCAACCTGGAGCTGGGGAGAAACCCAGGCTAGAGGACTAACAGCCTTGCAGATGGCCCCAGCAGCCTCGCCAGAGCAGAGCACCTCTGGTGGAAAGTGAACAGGGAGGGATTGGGAGCAGAAGAGGAGGGGAGAAGTCTGAGAAGGGAGAAGAAAAGATGCTAAAACCCACTTAGCTTAACCAGGCATTGTGGTGTATGTCTTTAATCCCAGCACGCACTTGGCCTACTCAAGGCTAGCTTGGTCTACATGAGTTCCAGGACAGTGAGAGCTACACACAGACTCCTTGTCTCAAAAACCAAAACCAAACCAAAACAAAAGAAAAGCCATTTAGCAACTTATTGCAAAAGTTCAGGCAAAAAACCAGGAGAGGGCAGAAATAAATCACATCAGTTCCAGACACATTCTCAAGGTAGAACGGGCAGGTCCTCTACCAGCTTCCATTTCTTTATCCTCCAAATAGTAAGATAATGGTGTCACTCACTCTCCAGAATTAACAGATACAGGCTAGTGAATACTACCAAGCTATAAACTGTAAGAGGGCTGGCAAGATGGCTCAGTGGTCAAAGCGCCTGCCACCAAGGCTGACAACTCTAACCCAAGCTCTAATCCTTGTGACCCACATGGGGGAAGGAGAGAACCAACGTCCATGACTGTGCACTCGAGTGCACACAACAAACGTAGAAAAGAAAGAGCAAGCAACAGTACATGTGCCAAGGAACTGGAGCACCAGCGGCCGCCCTCTTCTGAGTAGGAAAGCAGGATGGACAGAGGCTGATGGGGCTCAGAATTTAAGGGGAAGATGGTTCAGCAGTTAAGAGCACTTGCTGCTCTTGCAGAGGACCCAGATTGAGTTGCCAGCACCCACCAGCAGCTCTCAACCACCTGTAACTCTAGTTCTGGGGGATCTAATGCCCTCTTCTGGCTTTCAAGAGCACCAGGCACACAGGCAGTATATATACATACCTTCATGTAAGTAAACATAAAATAAAGTAAAAAATATCTTAACAACAACCCCCCTAAAACAAACAAACAAAAAAACCAAATTGCCTAAACCTTCCATAGACTTTCTGTGTGGCTTAGTGTCATTTTTATTTTTATTTTTTTTGGTTTTTTGAGACAGGGTTTCTCTGTGTAACCCTGGCTGTCCTGGAACTCACTCTGTAGACCAGGCTGGCCTCAAACTCAGAAATCCGCCTGACTCTGCCACCCAAGTGCTGGGATTAAAGGCATGTGCCACTACTGCCCGGCGTGGCTTAGTTTCTTAAGGGAGGTGCTATTAAACGTTTTGCTTTGCAGATAATTCAAGAGGCAAGGGAACCCTCCAGACAAAGCCTGGCACTCTGACGTTGACAGACGTGTGAGGCAACATTAGCTTCCATCCCAAGTGCAGTGCAGGCTTATCACTCGCCACAGTCACCTATGGGAAAATGACACTACCATAGGAGTTCCAAAAGCTGGACATGGTGGTGCACCTTTAATCCCAGTAGTCAGGAGGTAAACAGAGGCAGATCTCTTGTCTCTGCAGAGACAGTTCGAGGACAGCCAGGGCTACACAGAAAAGCTATGTCTCAAAAAAACAAAAACAAAACAAAAAACAAAACCCTAGGAATTCTGAGCCAGGCATGGGGCCTCATGCCCACAACCCCAGCATGTGAAAGGCTATGGCAAGAGAGCTATGGTAGGTTGGCTGATGAGATTTTTGCTTCAAAAGAAAACTCAGAACCACTGGTGCTGGGCTACTAGCTCAGTCAGCCGATTTCAAGCTACATCTAAAAAGAAAAAGCTGGGAGGTGTGGTGAGCACTTGTGATCTATACACTGGGAAGATAGACATGAGGACCCCTGAGGCTCTCTGGGTAGTCAGTCTAGCCTGCTTAGTGAGTTCCATGCCCATACGAGAGACTGTTGCAAAAGAATAAAAAGAGGGGGGCAGGCAGTGGCTGGGGAGCAACACTTAAGGACATCCTCTGATTTCCAGCAGGGGCACACAGGCATTGCTCTCTAATATGTACCCTTACACACACACACACACACACACACACACACACACACACACACACACACACACACACACACACACACACAGAAGAGACTCTGCCTGGGCCCTGGAGAGCCAGTCAACAGTCAGTTTCCCACACACCTGCTGAATGGGAATACAGCAGGGCTGAGCAGAGGAATCTGGGAGACTGGGGCATTTTTGGCTCCCAGCCTCCCGATGCAGAGACATAGTGATGCTGACCCTATTTCTTTGTCCCCTAGTTAAGCAAGGACACAGCAGCTGCACACAATCCCATCTGTCAGTGCCCAGACGAGGACAGGTGAAGAACACACCTCTGATCCATTGTGCTGTGGAAGTACACTGTATGCCGTGCCTTTGTTATCGTGACCTTTCATGTGACTTTTGAGACTGTACTGAGTGCTAAATGTCTTCTCACAGCCGTTACTGGGGCAGAAGAAGGGTCTTTCACCTGCAGGAATGAAGAAGCCGCGTCAGTGTCACCACCAGGAAAGCTCTCCCCTTCTCACAGTGGGAAGGAAGGTCTGAGAAGCGGAGGTGCTGACCCCCTCAGTCTTAACCCCAGAGCCAAGGAAAGCAGCAGCAGCAGCAGCCTGTGCCTGGGGGGAAGGCTGCTGGCTTCCTCATGGCTGTTTCTAAAGGGTATGTCTGGTTTCATGGCTTAAGGCTGAATTCTTGACTCAGTCAATCATGGAACACAGGATTGTAGGTGAAGGCCATGCTGCCTGCGCTCTCTCGCTCTCCTCGTTTTTTTCAGGTCTCAAGAGGAACCTGGATAAAGGGCTGTCGAAAGTTTAAAGGAAAAATGGAAATTGGGTCGGGCACAGTGGCACACACCTTTAATCCTAGCACTGGGAAGGCAGAGACAGGTGGATCTCTCCAGTTCTAGGCTAACCTGGTCTATCAAAGTAGTTCAGGTCAGCCAGGGCTACAAAGAGAAACCCTGTCTTGAAAAACAAAATAAAACCAACCAAATAAACAAACAAAACAAAGAAACAAGCAAAAAAAAAAATACAAAAGAAAGAAAGAAAAGAAACATGGAAATCAGCCTAAACTTACCAGTGTGCGTCCGGACGTGAGTTTTAAGGTGGTGGCTTGCGGCAAACGCTTTCCCACAGCCGTCGTGATCACATCTAAATGAATCGTTTAAGCAAAGAAAGCCAGCGTCAGTAGATAAGAGATCGTCATCCTGAACAGCTTGTGCATTCAACCTAGAGTAAATTTCTGGAACACTAAGATCAGATTAGCCATAGTGGTTTTAGAGATGGGAATGAAAAGACTTAGAAAAAATAAAAACAAAAACAAAAAAGCCTAACAAACAAAACATGGGAGGTGGCAAGAGGGCTAGGCCAGGTAGAGGTGCTTGCCACCAAGCCTGACATCCTAGGTTCCATCCCTGGAAACCACATGACAGGAGAGAAGCAGCTCTAGCAAGCTGTCATCTGACTTCTACACACACACACTACATAAATAAACGTAACAGCCAAGGGATGGGAAAGATGGCATATGTGACTGAACCAGCGTATGGAGCTGAGAGTCCAGGACAGGTATCTTCTGGCCTGTAGGTAAGGCAAGTGTTGAGAGTATCCCGATGATAAAGATCTGACCAATCACTGAGCAGAACTGTGTTGACAGTGAGAACCTATGTGAAAAACCTATGGCCACTGAATTACGATGTACATACATCAAGGCTGGGTAATGAAAGCTGGACCTGTAGACCTAGCACCCAAGAGGCTGAGCCAGGAGGAGGCTCACAACCTCACAGATAGCCTGGCCTGGGCTACAAAATGAATCTTGCCTCAAAAGAGAAAATAAAAGTGAGCTGGGAAGACAGCAGAACAAAAACCCAATGAGTGCAGGTGTGGCTGTGGTCCAGAATCAGCCATGATCCACAGCATGCAGTAGCTCCCTCCCCATATCAGGAAAGGGCTCATACATCTCAGGCTGCCTTTCAACTCACTCTGTAGCTAAGATTATAGGCATACACCACTGTGCCTGGCTTACACAATGCTAAAGCTTAGATCAGGGCGTTGTGAATGCTTGGAGAGCTACCCTCCTAGCCCCTGAATACTTTCTCAATAGTCAAAGCCAGAGACAATCTCCACCTCCTCAGGACTGATGTGATGCATTCATCACATGCTTCCTTTGAGGCACCTCTCACTTCTAATTTTATTTCATCTCTGTGTACATTTCAGGAGAGGTTGTGTGTGTGCACGCATGCATGCATGCATGTGTGTGTTTGTTTGCTTGAGACAGGGTATCACTATATAGCCCTGGCTGGTCTGGGACTCACAGATCTGCCTGTTTCTGTATCCTCAACGCTGAGATTAAAGATGTTGTACAGCCATGCCAGATGTGTGCTGGTTTTTCTTAACCTATTTTTCTCAAGGGCAAGGTTTGTATAGTTCTTAATATTGCTTTTGTTCTTACACAGCAAGAATGTAAATATATGACCAATAGATTCTTATATCTAAATACCTTCTTTCTTTTTTTCTTTTTCTTTTTTTTCCGGTTTTTTGAGACAGGGTTTCTCTGGGTAGCCATGGCTGTCCTGGAACTCACTCTGTAGACCAGGCTGGCCTCGAACTCAGAAATCCGCCTGCCTCTGCCTCCCAAGTGCTGGGATTAAAGGCATGTACCACCACTGCCTGGCTACCTTATTTCTTTAAAGAGAAAGTTTCTTTAAAGTCTTTTGATTTTAATCACATATAGGCATCACTGTAGCTATCTGGGTCCCCTCTAATATTCAAGAGAAAATTATTTTAATCATCACAAAATTAAATGCATGTGTATATAGAAAGGAGTCTCCTAGCAACCAGATGGAGGGTGCTTAAGCATCTGTAGAGTAACTAACTGGTCTCTAACCTCTTGTTCTTAAAGGGGCCGACACTCAGGAACATATCTGTAATTTAAAACCCCAGTTTGGGGCTTGTGAGATGGCTCAGCAGGTAAGAGCACTGACTGCTCTTCCAAAGGTCCTGAGTTCCAATCCCAACAACCATATTGTGGCTCACAATCACCCGTAATGAGATCTGATGCCCTCTTCTGTTGAGTCTGAAGACAGCTACAGTGTACTTATTTATAATAATAAATCTTTAAAAAAACAAAACCAAAAACCCAGTTTCATTTAATTGGTGTCTAAGAGCTAGCTGCTTCTGAAGACTTTTCAGTTCCTCTAAGTGTGCTAAGAAGGGCGAATGGCTTCAAAATGGAAGGGTGGCGTGCTTGCTATACTTGCTGCCGTGACTTTAAACAGTACTCCATTTGAATTCAGGGACACTGTTTATGGGGATATCTTCAGCAATGCTTACAACCCCGTTATGGGGAGCCTTACAAACTGATTACCTCATAAAAATGTCATATAAGCACCCGAGGCTGCTTCTGCAGACTTACTGGGCGCCTGTAACCAGCCGCCTCATGCTTCTGTAGTCAAGAACTAGCCATAATCCTCAGTCCTTAGCTTTATAGAAAGTAGATTTATAGATCTACTTAATAGAAGTAGGTTTGTCTCTGAGGAGGTTGGGGCTGGGGAAATGAACATTTACACCCTTGTAGAGGACCCAAGTTTAGTTCAGCTCCAGAAGAGCTGATGCTCTCTTCTGGCCTTGGAAGTATCAGCACCCAGAAGACACGTACTCACACAAGATACATACTTATAAAAATAAAATGTAAAAAATATGGATTTTGACATAGCTACACAAAAGGCATGTGGTCACAAATGTATACAAACGTGAGATATTAACAGCAGCAGCAATAAGCAGGAGTGGAGCATGCAGAGGCCACTGAGCCAGGAGTGGAACGTGCAGACCTCTGATCTAAGCTTCCCACCCTCACCTTCCCTCACAAGCATGCTCAGAAATAATTTAATCCCCTGTCCTTAGTAGGTCTCCCCTTCTCGATGCTCAAGGCACTCTGGCTGACAGCATCAGACACTGTCTATAACTTTGTGGCTCTTTCCTATTTGATGAAGGATGTTTTGTTTAGGGAGAAGGGATGTTGACATAGACTCTTACTACTCTGTAGCCCAAGCTACATCCCCAGTTCTTGACTCAGGATCTCAGTACTTTCCTAGTACAAAGAAAAGTATCTACCATATGAGTCAGCTTCAACAAATACCTTTCTAAGAACACAGAACAAAATGAGGCAGAACAGCCACCACCATGTCTGCCTGTACTCCTCCGACCCAAGGCAGTTGGTCAGAGCTCCCCTGTGGCAAGCTGACATCATCAGAGAAGGAAAGAGGTGAAGGAGTTTTCTTCCTACAGTGAAAACTACCTAGAGTCTACCAAGATCCCCAGCAGAGCCTGCCCAGTGACGACAGAGGCAGCAAGACCTACCGAAATGGCTTTTCTCCTGTATGGGTTCGAATGTGCTTCCGCAGATCACTGAGTGTGGTGAAGTATTTGCTGCAGCCTTGAGATTCACAGTTAAATGTTTTCCCTGTGTGAAGCCTCTGATGTGCTTTCAACCTGCAAAATGTCCCAGAGAAATGCTCCTTACACAATGTACCACACAGAGCCCGCCAGAGTCAGCCTATCACGCTGGTCAGCGCACCAGAATACTGTACCAGAGGACACTAGCATTCGAAACTCACCCAAAGAGAAATGAAATGAGCAGTAACAGAGACAGACTCCTTTGGTTCGAAGTCCTGGCCCTGAATTACTAGCCAGGACTGTATAGAACGCATCTACTTCTGTTTACTTAGCAGGTGTTCTGGGGACAAACACTTAAGAGTTACGCCTTTGCACAGTGCACACGTCAATGTTAGCTATTATTATTTGTCTCAACAAGTATTAACCAGGCCCAACCCTGCTTGGCTTCTACCATCAAACAGGAGCAGGCACTTTCAGAATGGTAAGGTCTTAGCTATTGTTATTTTGCTATTTTGTGCCTAATAGTAAAGGTTTGTGTAAGTTTCCTTACACAAATGTGGAAAAAGACACAGACATCAAGGGGGCACCTTCCCACCTCTCAGGATAGGTTATGTCAGAGGTTTATGTCAACCTAACCTTGTGCCAATGGGAAGACTACGCCAACTATTAAAATCCCAAGGGCATGATGTCACTCACTCCTGAGATGCAAATTTATGCACAGATGTGCCAACATTTCCACCCAACCCATGGTACACTATCTTTAAGTAGCAAGTTCTGACTGCATTTTAAGCAGGTGAGTACAGCTATGTTTTTCAAAGTCCCAAAAGCTGTCATATGCAAGAGAGCATTCTGTGGCCCCAAGCTCAGAGCCAGGAGGCTGGCAGGCCTCGGGGAGGCTGACCTGTACAGTGTGTACGGGGAGGCTGACCTGTGACCTGTACAGTGTGTATGGGGAGGCTGGCCTGTACAGTGTATATGGGAAGGCTGACCTGGGTACAGTGTGTATGGGGAGGCTGGCCTGTACAGTGTATATGGGGAGGCTGACCTGGGTACAGTGTGTATGGGGAGGCTGGCCTGTACAGTGTGTATGGGGAGGCTGACCTGGGTACAGTGTGTACGGGGAGGCTGGCCTGGGTACAGTGTGTATGGGGAGGCTGACCTGTGACTTGTACAGTGTGTATGGGGAGGCTGACCTGTACAGTGTATATGAAGAGGCTGACCTGTACGGTGTGTATGGGGAGGCTGACCTGTACAGTGTATATGAAGAGGCTGACCTGTACGGTGTGTACGGGGAGGCTGGCCTGGGTACAGTGTGTATGGGGAGGCTGACCTGTGACTTGTACAGTGTGTATGGGGAGGCTGACCTGTATAGTGTATATGAAGAGGCTGACCTGTACGGTGTGTATGGGGAGGCTGACCTGTACGGTGTGTATGGGGAGGCTGACCTGTACAGTGTGTACGGGGAGGCTGACCTGTACGGTGTGTATGGAGAGGCTGACCTGTACAGTGTGTACGGGGAGGCTGACCTGTACAGTGTGTATGGGGAAGCTGGCCTATATGGTGTGTATGGGAGGCTGGCCTGTACAGTGTGCATGGGGAGGGTGACCTGTACAGTATATATGAAGAGGCTGACCTGTACAGTGTGTTGAACGCCTTCTCACACCCCTGCACGTCACACTCAAATGGCTTCTCCTTTGTGTGCACTCGCACATGGATCCTGAGGCTGTAGGAGGTGAGGAAGGCCTTGCCACAGCCCTCCTGATTACAGACGAAGGTGTACTCTCCTCGGTGAGTCTTCTGGTGGGTGCGTAGGTTGCCTGCTGTGCTGTAGGTTCGAGGGCATCCCTCAAAGGTGCACTGGTACCGCTTTACCTGACAGAGGACAGGGGACACCTCATCAGTAGGGAAAAACAACTGCCCAGGTCTCAGGTCTCACCTCTCATCCTGGGACAGGGTCTCATGAAGCACAAGCTGACAGCAAACTTGTACCCCTTAACCTTCTGATCCTCCTGTCTCCACCTTCTGAGTGCTAACATGTATGTAAGGTAGGTTTTCATGCAGTGTTGGGAGTGAACTCTGGCAAGCACATGACTGATTGAACTATAACCCAAGCCCTAAATCTATCTTTATAAAAGCTGTTGTAGGCAGCTGGAGGAATGGCACAGCAGTTAAGAGCATGGACTGCTTTGTTGAGGACCCAAGTTCCATTCTCTGGGTCCACATCAGGCAGCTCACAACTGCCCATAACTCCAGCTCCAGGGTGATCTGTCGTCTATCGACTCCACAGGCACCTGCCTGCATATATTCACACAGTCATAAACAAACATGTAACTAAAAATAATAAAAATGAACTTTTAAAAAATAAAATAAAAGCTATTGTAAGAATTAGGAATAATTTTCCAGGTAGTGGTGGCACACACCTTTAAGCCCAGCGCTCAGGAGGAGGATCTCTGTGAATTTGAGGCCAGTCTGGTCTATAGAGGGAGTTCCAGGACAGCCAGGGCTAGTCAAAAAACCTGTCTTGGCCGGGCGGTGGTGGCGCATGCCTTTAATCCCAGTACTTGGGAGGCAGAGGCAGGTGTATTTCTGAGTTCGAGGCCAGCCTGGTCTACAGAGTGAGTTCCAGGACAGCCAGGGCTGCTATACAGAAATACCCTGTCTCGGAAAAAAAAAAAAAAAAAAAAAAAAAAAAGAAAGAAAGAAAGAAAAAGAAAGAAAAAGGAAGTAAGACAGACAGACAGACATGATGGGAGCCCTGGGTTTGCTCTTGGCACAGAGATGACAAAATAAAGCTGGCTGGATGACAGAGCCTCAGGGATGAGACGGCCACTCTGTCTCAGAAAGGGTGGCTAATCAAAGAATGAGTAACGACAAGGGTGAACAGTTCCCTTTCAAGTGTCAAAGAGAGCATTTTTTTGTTTTTTTATGGTTCCTGTCACTACACAAGCCTGGCCCTCCATGTTAAAGCAGTTACAGGCAAATGACCAAACACTGCCATGTCCCCAAACATAGATGGTCATAAATGGGCACAAGTTTGAATTTCACATAATTTCCATGTTATGAAATGTTATTTTGATTTTTAAAAAAGCAACAAAAATGCAAGAACTGGGCCGAGGTAAAGCTCAGTGAGTAGAGCGCTTTCCCAGCATCAGGAAGCCCTGGGTTCTATCCCCAATAAGCCATACATAAACTGGGTGTGTCAGCAATCCTGGCACTTTAGATCAAAAGTTCAAGGTTGGCCAGGCGTGGTTACACACACCCTAAACCCAGTGCTTGGGAGGTAGAAGCAGAGGCAGCAGAGGCAGATGGGTTTCTCTAAGTTTGGTCTTAGTCTGGTTACCATGAAGAGTTCCAGGCCAGTCAGGGCTAACCAGTGAGATCCTGCCTCAAAAATAAAATAATAAATTCAAGGTCATTTCATCATCATAATTATACAGAAAATATGAAACCAGTCTGGGTTACCTGAGAGCATTTCTTTAAAAATGAAACATCTGAGGCCAAGAGTTGTGGCTCAGTGTTTGTTTAGCATGCTTGAGGTCTTGGGTTCAATCCTTACAGAAAACAACAAATAAAAACCACTCTCAGGAACTGAACAGCTTCTCTGTTGTTAAGAGCATGTACTGCTCTTGCAGAGGAACTGTGGTCAGGTCCTGGTACCCCTGGACTCCGAAGCCTCTGCCCCCAGCAGATGCTCATACACATACATGTAAGAAATTAAAAATTAGCCATGCGTGGTGGTGCACACATTTGATCCTAGCATTTGGGAGACAGAGGCAGGTAGATCTCTGAGTTCGAGGCCAACCTGGTCTACATAGTGAGTTCCAGGACAGCCAGGACTACATACACAGAGAAACCATGTCTTGAACTACCCCTTTACCATGAACCAACCAATCAAATGAACAAAAACCTCAGTAATCCCTCCCCTCAAACAGTGTTCTTACTCAGCTCTAGGGCAACCTTCCAAACGCTGCGACCCTCCAACTCCTCATGCTGTGGTGACCCCGATCATAACATTATTTTCACTGCTACTTCATAACTCTAATTTTGCTTCCTTATGAATCAAAATGTAAATATCTGTGTTTTCTGATGGCTTTAGGCAACCCCTGTGAGAGAGCTGGACAGCCCTCAAAGGGGTCGAGATTCACAGGTTGAGAACCACTGCTCTAGAGCTATAGGAAAACAAACTGGGTTTAAACAGGATTGAGCCTGTCAGCTAGTTGGCTAGATGGCGAAGGGAGGGGCCTTGACTCCTCCTCCTACCCTGCCCCTTCTCCTCCTCTCTTCTCTCCAACCCCTAACAGGACCTTACAGGAGTGCTTGCTCACAGAGTCATGGGGAGCCTCTCACTGCCACACAGGCCACGCTCTGTGTTCTCTGAATTCATGTGTCTTGGTGCCTAGTTTTGAAGTCATTGCCAGAACAATTCTAAAACAAAGCTCCACACGGCCTCTCCCCACATAGAGTGCCAGGATCTAGGCAGGACAGTCAGGGCATTCCCAGAGCCTTCCTACACTCTGTTTGTTCCATGACTCAGGACCCAGGGGAGCAAAACGCCCAGCCTAGAGCTCAGTGAGTCTCAGTTCCTGTCTTTCTTGCCCGTGCTCTTTCCCTTCACTGGAAAGGTCTAGTTCCTTCCTTGGCTTCCGAGACTCTTAGTTTAATTCAAATCTTACTACCTCCCAGGTCCTCCATAACCTCTCCATGTCCACACATCAGTGCCTCTCTCTAAAAGCCAGTATTATGTACCTTTACTGGACCTGGTGCTTCACTTACATTGGTAATTATCCTCTCATGTACTAGCTTTACCAATGGGAACTTCAGCCACCACTGAAGGGTAAGGACGGACCATCTCCACCATAAGGTCCATTGCAGTGGTGAGAGATAAGAGCAGGATCTCACTCTTCAGTGGTAAGAGACAGCAGTAGGCAATGGAATGCCCTCTCTCACCGTCTGAATGCCTGCACCTGGCCAATTCAGTCAGTCCGCCATTGGCTGTTTCTTCCTCAAGGGCCTCTCCCTGACTGGTCCTTAGCCCCAGGGCCCAGTGTGACAGACCTGCTAACTCTAGGCCTTTGCAGCTTCCTGGGCCACCAGTCCTCTGAACCCGGGGGTGGGGCGGAATTCATGGACTTAGCCAATTATGGAAATATTTACAATTAAAAAGAATAAGTACAGAATCGCCTATTATTCCCCCAACAACGTCTAAAGCATCTATACTGTATTAAATGTGTCATGAGTAAGCTAAGCTAACATAAGTACACAGAAGGAGGCCAGCAGCGAGATGGCTCAGTGACAGACGTTGTCAAGATCAATCCTTGGGACACATGTAAAAGTGGAAGAAAACAAACCCACCAAGTTAACCTCTGATCTCCACATGTGCTTACACACAAATTAATGTAAAGTATATAAGAGAATGTACACAGGCTACATGCAAACACTGCAATCCCTTTACGTAAGAAGCCTGAGTATCCACGTATGCTTGACAAGAAGTAGTGCTTCCAGAAATAATTCCCAGCAAAGAGACACCACCTTTTCTTTAAAATACAAGATACAATTAAGATGAAATAATTCCCATTATATTTACTGGGAATTAAATAATGAATGGCTGCTTCTCATTTAAACTTAAATTGCATTGACAGCAGGGACCATGACTATCTTGTTCACTGACAACCTCAGAGACTCGCTTTGGGAAGAAGTGACACTCACTCCATTTATATTTTGAATGAAACAAACCCAGCAAGTCTTACTGCTAGCAAAGTAGTGACAGACTCTTAAGTGGTGGCCGGGGGACGTTGCAGGGGTGAGAAATTTAAGTGGTAGCTGGTGGACGTTGCAGTGGGGTGAGGGGCTTAAGTGGTGGCCGGGGGATGTTGCAGGGGTGAGGGGTTTGCTTTGTTGTGCAGTTAAGAAGACCAGAGTTCAGACTCTTGAACATAAAAGCCTCATGGCCACTGGAGGGGTCAGGGTCAGGGCATCATAATCTCAGAGCTCTGGAGGTAGACATAAGATCGCCAGGAGAAGGCAGTTAGCTAGACAACTGGACCCAGTGTGCCCCAGCTTCAGTGAGGGATGCTGCCTCCGTAAAGTGCAGAGTGAAGGTAAACACTGGACATCAACTTTGGGCACGTGCATATACATACGTGCACTTACACACATGTGGCTATACACGGATAGCATACCCCACCACACTTATACATGTGTGACTATACACGGACACCAGACCCCACCATACACATACATATGCAAACAAACCCCAAGACTATCATGCAGGAAGGAAGTTCTAAGTAGGATGTCAGCCGAGTCAAATGTAGCAAAGACCACCAACTGCTAAGCCCTCGCTCTGTCTCCCTGACACAGCACTAGTGTGGGAATGGTGGAGCCCTGGACAGAGTGTGAGCAGTCAGCCAACTATGCTTTCAGGAATACTTGGCAGATTACAGAGGAAGAGAGGCCAAGGACACAAAGTGAGGGAAGTATCCAGACTGGAAAGGTACTGAAAGGTAGGCAGGATAGAAGTCAGTTATGGCGGGCGGGTGGGCAGGCGGGCGGGCAGGTGGCACTCAGAATGACTGAGGCAGGAGAACTGATACAAGTTCAAGTTCAAGCCCAGCCTGGGCTACATGGCAAAAACCCTATCAAACAAGAAAGGAAAGAAGGGAGGAAGGGAGGGAGGAAGGGAGGGAGGGAGAGAGAGAGGGAGGGAAGAAGGAAGGAAAGAAGAAAGGAGGGAAGGTGGGGAGGG
>NW_022196900.1:81105918-81135017 GCF_008632895.1 Mastomys coucha | reverse complement strand
TACTTATTTATAATAATAAATAAATCTTTAAAAAAAAAAAAAGAAGCGATATTACAATGTATATATACCATGTACCTTTAAATATGAGTAAAAGTTAGCATTTATGGAATTGAAGAATTGTGTTCCAGAATTATACTATGTTTGGTGCCAACAACAACAGAAGCAGCAGCATCCCATGCTGTCAAAAAGGAGAATTAGGACAGACAAGAACACGGTCTAGGGAGCTGCATTCATATGGCTATTGAGTACACTAGGGCAGTATGCAAACAAAGGACTTGAGGTCTAGGCTACAGCAAACTTTATCTAAGATGCCCAGCTAAATCCAAAGACTTCAGGGAAGGGCCACATAGGAGTATCTGCTTGTCAAAATGAATGACACTATCTGTCACAGGAACATAATGTCACCAGAGACTCCACTGGACATGAAGAAAACTTGCTTTTTAAAATTCTAACTCTGACTTTCATTTTCTCATGTGGTTTCAGACAGCTGTGGGGGACTCTGCTAAAGAGGCCAGAGAGACCTGGGTGGGTTCGCTAAGCAGTGAGTGTAGTGCTGCAAATATCCAGGAGGGCTAAGATTTGCAGAGTGTTCTGAACAGTTTTGAAACGAACATTTATTGAAGATGATCACAGAGCTCAGGCGACAGGGGCAAAGCAGGACAGGTGCAGATGAGCTCAAGCAGAAAAGAACTCCAGACGACAAAACTCCTCAAAGTCAGAGTGGAAAAAAGCCTAGACTTCTGCTGGGAGAAAAGGGGAGTCGGGGAGAACTCAATCCTACACAGGACAATAAAGAGATGAAGTGTTGTGCCCAGAGCACACGAACACTCATAAATAAATGATTGGCTGGTGGTTACAACTACAGAACCCATCTTCCTGTCTGAGGGTGCTGGTGCAAGCCTTTGATCCCAGCACTCAGAAGGCAGATACCAAAGCAGGAGGATTGCCCTAACTTTGAAGCTAGACTGGCCTCAATGGCAAGTTTCAGGCTAGCAATGGCTGTACTATAGCAAGATCCTGTCTCAAAACAGGAGAAACAAAAGGACCAACAAAAAAACCCAGGGGGAAAACATCAAACCCTGTCCTTTCTTCTCCATCACTATGACATCTTGTCCCTTCTCCCCATAGCAAAACTCCTCCCCATAATAGTACTGATTTCTTCTATTCCAAATGGACAACTAAAACTCTCAAATCAAAAGTCTAAGTGCTCTGAATAATCCCTTCATCAATGCCCACCAGAGCTCATCCGTCCATCACTCTCCAGGGCTGTGTTGACACCTCACCCCTTTCCACCTGTGCAGAACTAAGGACACCCACTTGTCCTTTCATTTTTCAGCCCTGTTATCAGCAGACAGGCCTACATCTTGAGTACCACCTTTGTAAACTGGTGTGTTATCATAAGAAGCAATGACTTCAGCATCAGACCGTCCTTGGTTCAAGTCTCAGTTTCACCACTTGAAAGGTGGATACTTCTATTTGCAGGTGTGTGCTTATGGGGTATGTGTGTATGAGGGTGTATGCACTTGTGTGTGCATGAGCATGCACAAGACGGAGGCTGACATCAGGTATTGGCTTCTATCTTATTTATTTACAGACAGAGTCTCACTATGTATTCCAGGCTAGCCTCATATTCACAGAGATTTGCCTGCTTCTGCCTCTAAGTGCTGGGATTAAAGGCATGTGCTGCCACACCAGGCCCCCACGTTATTTTTTGAGACAGTGCCTCTCACTTAATCTGGAGTTCTCAGACTCTACAACCAGAGAACACTTAGGGCTTCTCCTGTCTCTGCCTCCCAGCAATGGGAATATAACAGCTACTTGTTTCTATGCTTCAATTTTTTCCTCTGTAAAAAATTAACATCTAACAGTGTCTATTTTATTGTTGTTAAAAGGGTAAAATATAGAATTATATTTAAAGCCTTCACTTTTAGCTATAGGATATTGGTGCACCAAATGTCCACCATAGGGGTAACTTTTGGTAGCCTGGTACCAAGAAAATTAAAAAAGCTAAGAATGAGAGCAAAAGATCTCTTGTGGCAAGGACTGGTATTCACCAACCTCTGCTTGAGGACCAGGAACACCCTCATTTCATAACACAGTTCAAAGCTTGGTCTTTTGGCTCATCTGAAGATATGGAAAGGAAATTCCAGTACAACACTCCCTATACTACAGCATGAGTTCAAAGCCAGCCAGAACAACTTAGGAAGAACATAGACATACGTCTAAAAACTGTTTTAAAGAGGACCTAGAGAGATGGCTAAGTAGTTAGGAGGTCTGACTGCTCTTCCAGAGGAGCCAGGTTCAATTCCCAGCCCCCACATAGTGGTTTTCAACAGGCTGTAACCCTAGTTACAGGAGACCAGATGTTGTCTGTCTCCACATGTGCCAGGCATAGACATACATGGAGGCAAAATACATATAAATAAACTTAAATTAAACAAACAAACAAAAAAACCCAGATAGCTGGAGGTATAGCTTAGTGGTAGAGCCCTGGCCTAGCATCATCTGGTCCTAAGCTCAGTTCTCAGCTTCCCCCAGAAAAAAAAACCCAAAAAACATACAAACAGCCCATCAGTTACAGTGATGTTAATATGAAAGTTCAGCTTATTAGATCTGGTGTCTGTGAGCTCCCCTAGAACCCAATCACCTCCCCCATCTCCACCACCCCCTTTTAAGACAAGAGTCTCAAACTAGCCTTGAACTACGCAGCCCAGACTGGCTTTGATAGATTTGTCTGTCTCTGCCTCCTCAGCGCCGGGATTCAAAGACGCCTGCCTCAAGAAGAACATGCTTCCCAAAACCGTCTCTGGCAAAGAAGCCTCCACGTGTTTAACCTTTCTGAAACTAAAGATGACCTCTGCACCTTTGGTAACGGGTGAGAAAGAAAAAGTGAGAGAACACACAAGTGAACAAATGATGTACCAGACACGGGGCTTGACGTCTGACGTGCATACTGATGTACACATCATAGTATATAAATCTCATTGAATCTTCCCAGAATGACGCAGAAGAATATTTTTTTACCTCTATTTTACAAATGAGGAAGGAGAGCAGCCTGCCTTGGACTGCATAGCTAGAACACACCAGAACACAAAGATGACACCAAAGCTGAAATCATCCTTCAAAGAAACTACTTTCGGAAAAAGCTCCACTTAAAGAAGGGGAGAACACTAAAATTCTAGCACTTTCTCCCATTCTCACAAGAACAAGGTGTCAGCAGTACCTAACACAGTCCATGTCAAATATCAGCTTAAGACCCAGAACTCCTATGGTACCAACTTTAAAAACCTGTGAGATGTAAAACCAACATGTTCCTCTGCCAGGTCAGAGGGCCTCTGTGATGATGAGGCAGAGAAACAAGCAACACACATGCTAACACGGAGGAGATTCACTGACAAGTCAGCTTTACCCGATGAGGCAGAGAAACAAGCAACACACACGCTAACACGGAGGAGATTCACTGACAAGCCAGCTTTACCTGGCGGCACAGGGAACTAACATCCTGCTCGGAGCCGCCAGCCTCCCCTGCTGCTCGCCTAGCGCTTATCAATATTGACGTCTGGCAAACGTTGGTTAAGTCAAACCTTGGAGGGAAATGAATGGATCCTTAGCACTACACTTTCAGTCAGTGACAGTCTCTTCCGTCCTACTTCTGAATGGCAATCTTGTGGGAGTGGAACAGGGAGCTGTGAAGAAAAGTAATCGTGGTGTGCAGTGAAAGGCGGGTGGCTCCCCTCCAGCACAGCCGAACATCCTGGTGTCTGAGCACATGGCCCCACTCCCCGAGAATTGCCACTGAGGAATGAGACGGGAATCAGTCCTAAAACAAAGGACAAATTGTCAAAAGGCTCTGGACACTAGGGGTCAAACCCCCTTCCTTTTGTTTTTCTTGGGACAGGCTTTCTCTTGTAACCCAGCAGGCCTGGAAAGAACCACGTAGGCCAGCCCAGCCTCTAACCCATGGCAAGCTTCTGCTTTAGCTCACAAGATTGGCATTGTGGGCGCAAGGCATGCCACTTTTAACCCATTTATTCTTTCTTAAAATCTGTCAGGCTAAGAAAATTCAGCTAGGTGTGGTGGCTCACACCTTTCATCCCAGTACCTGGGAGGCTGAGACAAGCAGATTCTTTATGAGTTTAAGGCCGGCCTGCTCTACACAGCAAGCTCCAGGCCAGCCAGAATTACATAGAGAAATCCTGTCTCAGAAAGCAAGAAAACCAACAAACCAAACAAACAAAAACTTTAATCTAAAATTTAAAAAAAGAAGAAGAAAGAGAAGAAGGGGGGAGAGGAGGAAGAAGAAGAAGAGGGGGGGAAGAAGAGGAGGAGGAGGAGGACTAGGCAAGAAAAAGATCTCTTCTCTCTTTTTGGAATGCTTCTGAAGGCAATCCAATCTCTGCAATACCTAGGAGCAAAATTCAGAGAACACTGCACCTCCTTGCAAGAAAGGCCCTCCTTTCCCAGTCGGTGCTTTGTCTCCTTTAGTGTGCAGCTGGCTTACTGATTGCTTTATTATTTTTTGTTTCATTATGCTTGGAATATTTAGGGCATTGTGGAAATGTCTGTCCTCCAAGCCCTCCAGACGGTTTAGCAGCAAAGAGGGGGAAGGTGGAGGATTTGCTGTGTTCCCCACTGTAGTGCTGGCAGAGGAGGTGAGGAGGCAATAGGACGGTTCCTAGCAAGTTCTCTAGAAGAACAGAGATGCAAGAACATTTGGGGAACCATGCACCACTAGAACCCATCAGAGAACAGATGCTTAGCAACTTGGAGAGGAAGCCTTCAGTATATGGGTGGTGTTTGAGCAGAAAGACAATGTTTTGATGGAACCTCTCAAAGCTACCAATCAGCAGCAAGAGGCTGAGAGCCCATTTTGTGAAGGAAGAGTCAGGGTGCCCAGAGGTCCTGGGGGTAGGAAGAGATGGTGTATGTGGCAAGGTTCTGGTTGGCTTGGTTTTTGCGCAAGACAAGCATGATGAAAAATAATAATAATAATAAACCAATCAATAAAGCCAACTGCATACTAAAGGAGACAAAGGGACGATCGGGAATAAACAGGAAAGTCTGGCTAACATCTGACTCAGAAACTAAGCTGCTTAGGAAGCCAAGAAGACTGAGTGTTATCAAAGGGTTCCATTTCTCAAGAGCAGTACCTGTGAATGCTGTGCAGCAAAAGAGGCCAGGCTTAAAACAGGTTCCAGGTACAAGAATGGTTAAAGATCACGCAGCTGTTATCATCGGTAAACACTGGCCTCCTCGGGCTGACTAAGTAGATTTGGAAGCCAAAATAAAAGCACCGTCAATCAATGACTGAGGTAAGAGTGTGTTTCTGGAAGGCAAGCCTGAATGTTTGGCCTCCAGAGACTAGGGCCACAGCTGCTCCTTCCTGATCCCCACGGTAGCCCCAAACCTACCGAGCCTGAGGACAGTTTTCAAACTGGGCCAATGGTTCTTGTCTCTAATCTAAGACCTCAAGAGACTGCTGTGAGTCTGAGGCCATCCCTAGGCTGCAGGGTAAGGACACAACTCAAGTCTATAAGTCTAGCTTATAGAATCTTCTGCCTAGATCTCATGTATAAGATGTTAAAACTGAAGGGAAGAACCTCTATGATGATACACCCATAGTCACTGGCAAAAAGTTCATAGCATCCTTGATCCTGCCCTGGTCCTGATTAAATGGCCTGAAGAAACCACTGGGGCAAGCCAGGCTTGCAAACAGAAGAAACTAATTGATAAGGAGCACAAAACAGGAAAGGGACAGCTAATATCAGATTGCATAATCCCTCCCTCCCATCTTCTCTTCTGCCTAGGTCAGCATTTCCCACCCTGCCACCAAAAATGTGCTCAACTAATGCCCTGGAAAATGTTTTATAGCATTAGCTTATAGCATTTAGAAAATTCTGTATTTTCTTCTTTCTAAGTTATTACCAAACCAAATGTCCTGATAAGTTCTGAAGCAGTATGGTTATGGTTCTACTTAACATTTCTCAAAACATGTGCTTATCATGAACACTCATACAGTAATCATTAACCGAAGGTGGCCCAAAGCTGGGTCCTAAACTAAGCTCAAACTTTTGAGAGTTTTTTTTTTAAAGATTTATTTATTTATTATATCTAAGTACACTGTAGCTGTCTTTAGACACCCCAGAAGAGGGTATCAGATCTCATTACGGATAGTTGTGAGCCATCATGTGGTTGCTGGGATTTGAACTCAGGACCTTCAGAAGAGCAGTCAGTGTTCTTAACCACTGAGCCATCTCTCCAGCCCCTTGAGGTTTTTAATTAACTAACTTATTAATTAATTAGTTTAGAGACAGGGTCTCACTATATAGCCCTAGCTGGCCTGGAACTCCATCTGCGTCTGCCTCCCCAGAGCTGGGATTAAAGGCACGAGCTGCCACACCCAGCTCAAATTTTCTAAACTTAAAAGTTTCAATGCCTGTGAACTACTACTGTCTTAATGATTTTTTTCTTCCAAGTATCAAACTTTAAAAACAAAACAAATAACTTCAGGCTTCCTGCTTCCTGACCTCTCATCCCCGCTCACTTCTCCCTCATTCAAACGCTCTGCACCCTGGGCTCAACTGAAGGCCATTTCAAAATGTGAGTGGCAACCAAACAAGAGACAGAACCATCTTCTCTGGCTCCCCTGTCCCTCTTCAGGTCACACAGGAAGTCAGCCTTCCTGACCCAGAGTCCAGAACGGCACACTCCACCCCACCCCCCTTGACTACTCTTATCTATCTCTCTCTCCCTAGCATCTCCCAGGTTCACACTGCTGCCCCTCGGGGATTGAGAATCCGTCGTCATTTCCTTGACTCCAGACCTACATTTCCAGTAGGTCTCACCTTCTGCTCCTTATTATCCCCAAGGGCTACACATTCAATACTCGCCAAATAAATTTACTCATTTCCCCACCGGACTTCCCCCTTCTTGACCCAATTCTTGTTAACAGACTCACTCACCGTTGTTAAGTGGGGGGGAAGTGGGGGAGCTACTCTGTCTTCAGCATGCAGCCTGAGCATGCCTGAAGTTATCCACCATAGTAGGCTCTTCACCCACTCATCAACCAACAGCAACTCCACACATTGGGGGAAAAAAAAAATCCTTGTTTGAGAAAGGATCTCACTGTGTTGCCCTGAGTGGCTTTGAACTCAGAGATCAACTTGCCTCTGCCTCCTGAGTGCCAAAATGGCATACTGCCACGCCTAGTCAGTTCTTGATGAATCTTTACATCAAGGATTTTGACTAAAAACCTAGTAAGACTGACTTTCGACTCAGGGCTCCTTCTGCAAATTCCAACAGCATCCCAAGTTCCTCCAGTCTTAGACTCTTCAGTTGAATGGAACTCAAGGGTCTTCTAGCAGGGCATTAAGTCCTGCCTTTCTTTGCCTCCCAGCTGCCTGCATGCTGCCAGAGCACTCCTCCTAAAATGCTACTGGTTTTGGTTTTTTTAGAAACAGGGTCTCACTATAGGTCTCACTATATAGTTTTGGCTGTCCTGGAACTATGTAAAGGCAGGCTGGCCTTTAACTCAGAGACTCACCTGCCTCTGCTTCTGCCTCTGCCTCCCGAGTGCTGGGACTAAAGGCGTGCACCATTACTCCTGGCTCCCATATCTTCAAGTCTCCCACTGCTTCTAAAACAGCACAACCCCTCAGCAAGCCCTCATTGCTCTCTAGATTTGGGCCTTTGCTATCTTTCCATCTGTATCCCCTGCTACTTTCTGGGTTCTAGTCCAAGGGCTGACAAACTAGAGCCAGTAAGTCTATTCTGGCCAGCATGCTCATTTCCATGCTCTCTCTTCGTTTTACTGTGGTGTTAGGAATGGAACCCAGGGCCTTGTGGCATGATATCCTGACTGAGCTCCACCCCCAGCCCACTTATGCACTGTCTATGACTGATACTGGGTTAGTTATAATGGAAGAGTTGACTGGCTGCAACAGAGACCACATAGTCTGTAAGGACAAGAACATTTACTATTAAGCTCTTTGCAGAAACGTGTACTAGCCATGTGTGGTGTATCCCTGTAATCCCAGCATGAGGGGAGCAGGAGGATCGACACTTTAAAAAAAAAAAAAAGCCTGGGGTGCATAGCAAGACTGTTTCAAAACAGAAAACAAAATATATGCATTAACTGTTTTAAGGGGGTTAGCTGGCTGCTCCCTGAAGGGACCTCTGCTTTCTACCCCCCTCCCCTTCTCAGTTCACATTGTCTCCTTCTCTGAGAAATACTCACTGCTTTTCTCCAAGCTGAACAGACTTTTATGACCACCTTGAAGGCTTGCCTGACCACACAGCTCCCAAATACAGCACTGGCACCCTCTGCATCTACCACTTCAACATTCACACTACAGCCATCAGGTATTTGTCTCTCTACCCAGCAAATTGCAATCACCTGCAGCACCTTGCTCAACACGTTTGTGAGGCCAGTGCGCGCCTGTAATCCTGGCACTGGAAAGGGGAAGGCAAGTCTGGAGTTCAAGGTCAACCTTAACCACACAGCAAACTGGAAGCCAACTTGGGATACATGAGACATCTCAAAAAGAACAAAAGCAACAACAGAGTCAGCTGAAGGCAGATGAACCCCTACAAGCTTACATACCGGGTTGAGACCAACAAGAGAAGGTCAGTACAGAGACACTGCAAAGGCTCGCCCTGCCAGCTCGCACCAGCACTTAACTTTACAGCTGTACCCATGATAACACAGAATAGGGTTCTCTATCCAAGCTCTGCGGACATCGGTAAGTATTTGTCAAAGGCTGTTCTGTGTGTTAGAAAATGTCTACCAGCATCTTTAACCCCTACCTAGGGATTCCAGTGAGTACCTCCCATTGTGACAAACATCTCCTTGGGGGAGAATTGCCCTTGGCTGAGAACCACTCTTCTAGAGGTTTCCAAGCACAAGCCAATAGTGAAATGTTGATAATAAAACACAGATGACAGAGTCATTGTAGTTCAGTGTCCAGATGAAGAGAGAGATAAGAGCCACACGATTGGCCAGGCTGACTCACTCTTGGGAGATTATGCTCAACTCCGGATTTTAAAAGGACTTTGGAAAACTGGAATTCCTTCAGTTAAAGGCAACCAAACTGATGAGCAGCTGGGGAGAAATGCCCATCAGAAAGATATTTGAGTGTGGATGGCCAACTTGTACCAAAAACCATGATGGGACCTTTTTTAAGTATGTGAGATTGTCCCACAAAAGAACGGTTCTCAGGACAGAACCAGAAGCTGGAGTAGCACTACTACGAAGGCAGACTTTAGTCCTGTACGAGCAAACACTTCTTAGCTATCAAAGCAGGCCAACAAATGCACTGGACTGAGCTATAAAACCCCATGCTCTTGCCATTCTGGAAGTGTTCAAGCACAGACCCAAGAACAGAGTCAGTAAGGCTAGAGAGACTGCTTTGTCTGCTGGGAGAGAGGACATGATGGTCTCTGTAAGATATTTACAGCTCTAAGGTATTTATTTACTTATTCATTTATTTTCGGTACTAAAGCTCAATCCCTCATGTATGGTAGGCAGGCATTCCACCCTTCACTAAAGCCTTAACGCTGAAATTCTAAGGTTAAAAAAAAAGACAAATGTCATAAGTCAGTCATTTGCACAAGCTGTATATAATTTCAAACCTTCATTGCATCAAAAAAGAAAACTATTTCCTCAAGAAATTAAGCCTATTTCTGATTGGTGGACCTGACATTAGTCCTCAGCACTGTAACTGCTGAGCATCCTGTCTTTTTCAAATGCACTTGCACTAGTTCATGGATGATGTTTACCATTCACTATCTTTAAGCCATGTCACTTATTTCTTTTGAATGCACAACTACAATCTGTAAAATACTTTACAGTTTCCAAGCTACCCTGAAAGGCATTGTGTCATCCAATCCCTGAATATGAATGTGACAACCTTTAGCTAACCTGATCTCATTTGTGGTTTCTTGCCTGGATTACAAAAATTTCCCTTTACTATCCATTAAATACTCACTAAATTAACGAAGCATATTCCTACAGGCATCTCCAAAACAAATCATTTATACCCAGTTCTAGTTATTACACACAAATCTAGTCACTAGGCTATCAGAGAAGCCACGCTGTTACTTTCGCAGTATAAACATGAATTCACTTTGGTGAAATTTCTACTTTATTTATGATTTGGAGAGGAAAATCTGAGATATTACAATGTAGTATTCCTCAATTACAATGTGGCCATACAATCCGAAAGTTCTAGAAAGCAGTCACAACAAAACAGAAAGCGGATGTGCTGTTGGCAGGCAAGACTACGGAGGGCTCTAAGCCCAGGAGGAGCTCCTTTAACCCCTAGTTAAAACTGCCAGCGCGCTGTGGAAGGAGCTGCCCCAACGCCACACTGGGCCCTGAGCTGCGGCTTTACTTACTTCTTTCCGTTTTGTTTCTGGACATTCCGACTGCAGAGTAAGAGTCGCACCTTCAATGTTTCTTGGCATGGGCGTGGAACCAGGGTTTATAGTCAAATGAATCTGATCTGGTGAGATAATGTGTTGTACGTAACCCTGGGACATTGCTTCCTGATCTATTAGGAAGCCCTCTTCACCTTCCACCAGAAAAGGCAAGGGTTCTCCACACTGTACATCGTCTTCATCATCCTCCAAAGTGCCAGGGTCCTGTTCTATAAGAACAGTGGTCCTATCATAAACAGTTCCAGATGAGGAAGGCACCAGTCCGTTGTCATCCACAAACCTGAGCATCTTGTCATGCGGGGTTAGGTCATCCTCCTCTCCCTTAAAGAAGATGATGTTGTCGTCTGGACTGTGTTCCCCCATGGCTCACTTGTGCTCAGCCCAATTGTGAGAAGTGAAAAGGTAATGGCCTTTCTGCAACAGATAACACCAGAGTTAGAACCATGGCACAAGACCTACCTATGTCCAAAAGGATCCCTAGGGATCATTTCCTTCATTTTATTTATTATTTATTTATTTATTTATTTATTTTGGTTTTCGGAGACAAGGTTTCTCTGTGTATCCCTGGCTGTCCTGGAACTCACTCTGTAGACCAGGCTGGCCTTGAACTCAGAAATCCGCCTGACTCTGCCTGGGAGTGCTGGGATTAAAGGTGTGCACCACCACTGCCCGGCCTCACCCATATTTTAAAGAGTAAGTAAACCAAAGTGCTAATCCCAGACTTTGAGAGGCAGAGGCAGGCAGACCTCTGAGAGTTCAAGACCAGCACTGTTTACATATCAAGTTCCAGGCCAACCAGAGTCGGTGGTGAGACCCTGTCTCAAAACAAAAAGACAGAGAGCAAGTCAGGCGTAGGAATGGTAGTGAATGTCTTTAACCCCAGCACCTGAGAGGTAGAGTAAGTTGGATCTCTCTGAGTTCCAGGTGAACCAGACATACACAGTGAGAATCACACACACACACACACACACACCCCAAAGCAAACATAAAGAAATAAATCATCTTCCTTGGAAATACTTAAAAGCTGACACAGTCACTGGTTAAGGAAAAAGCAAAATCTTTTTTTTTTCCCCTAAAAAATTCAAAGTTGGCATTCACAAGACCTTCTACTGTCACATACTTTAAAGATCAATCTATGCAGCTAATGAGGACAAAAGAGCAAACAGGTGGCTCCTAAAAGGAAGAGTGGCTCTAAACCTTAAGGGAGGCACTCCCATCCGAATCCCACACCCCGTCACACTGTGAGGTAGTACACAGCCTCAAGTAGTTAGTGGTGCAGAAACAACCCTTTGAACATAATCACCTACAAATCCTCCTTTTGCCCTTTACTGCTTGGGAAACCTATCTGTGCCTGCCCTTCTACAGTGGGACTAGTGGTTCCTGTTTCATACAGAAAGAGAAACTGCAGGTAAAGTACAATCCTGTCAAACAGGAGAAAGAGGGCAGCTTCCAAATGTCATTTCTAGAACACATGGGGTGGAGGGACTGGACCCTAATAAGGAATAGCTAATGCAAATCACTTTAATTATTTATCTCGTAAAACATGATATGGACCAGAGAGTATACTTGTACAGAGTGACTAGGCTTTCTGCCCCGAAGGCTGTCCCTAACATAAGCAATACTGACACGAGGAGCTCCAGAAATATCAGTGAAATGAATGACAGACATGCACACAGTCTCTTTTTGAAGATAGTCTCTTGAGGAAATTACCAAATTTGAAGCTTTCATGGTCTGGAATGGTGATTCCTCCTTCACCCGAAAACACACAGGTTCTACAAATGTGGGTTTGGCAGACACAAAAGGAGAATTTAAAATAACCAGCACATCACTTAGTTCTCAACCTGGTTGTACACTTTCTCTTCTGCTCGGAGTCAGCAAGTGAGCCTACACTAGCCGGAGTGACAAGAAGGCGAGGTAGTTACCAGACACAGGTCAAGGGATCTAATCTGAGAGGAACCAGCCCGAACCTTTGCTTACGCAACCCCAGAAATACACGTTTCTCTGTATCTGAGAGGAGAGATAAGAGTCCCCGGTGGGCTGCCCCGGCGGCACCTTCGGCGGTAACGCAGAGACCAACTTTCCGTAACAAGACCAGGAGGTGTGAGGGTGGCCGAGGACTGCGAACCCAGCACCTGAGAGACTGGCATGAGGACCCTGACCGGGAGAGCACCCCTCGTCCAGGGCTACACAGAAAAACCCCGAGGCAGTTTGGGGGCTAAGAGCTGGGCGAAGAGGGGCAGGGTCCGGGTCTCCATGGAAACAGAGAAGGGGGGCTGGATACCCATCCCCATGGAAACGGAGGAGGGGTGGGGTCCTTCGGGTGAGTGGAATGAAGTCTCAGCCGGGAACGGCTTTGGCAGGGAGCCCAAGTCCCGCACCCCCCGGGTAGTTCCAGCCCCAGCCGAGTCCAGCTTCTGCTTTTACCTCCGCGGCTCCCGGCAACGGCGGCAGCGGCAGCTTCTCCCCTCCCCAGCGGCACCATGATTGCCCCCACCTGTCCCTAGCGTCACTTCCGCTTCCGCTTTCCGGAGGAAGGAGAGGCCGGCGGATCCCTGCGCGCGCTGCTGCTTGTGATTGGCTTCTGCTCTCCAGGGCTGAGACGGCGCCTCTCACCAGCAGGCTGTGGGCGGAGCGAGTAGAGTCCGGCGCTCCCGGGCCGCACGGGAAAGCTAAGCGCAGGGAGCTGGCTGTTTCGGGCGCGGGAGAATACGCGACATCAGCCATGAAGTCGAGGTGTTCTCAGCCCCTGCTGCGTCCACAGCTGCAGCAGGAAGGATGCAGTCAGCCGCCGCCTTCCAGATGCGTAGGCCAGCCCGCGGCATCCCTCTTCTCGCCCCACCGTACCCACGCAGGATAGTTCTCCTGGCTGAGGCCCCCTGGACCGGAACGCTGAGCAGAGCGCTCCAGGCACTTCTCGTTCTCACGCGCCCGCGGGATCTAGCGGTTCCAAATTTAAGGAGGGTTTTTGCTCTGGGGAGGGGTCAGCGCCACCTACTGGCCAGTCCTCTGTCAGCTGTTAACACTCATCCTACCGACCCTCGAAACCGCTAACTGGTAGCAATATTTCAAAGCCCAAGAAGATATTTTTCTAGTGCTTCTACTATGTTCCTGTAAAGTAATTATTAGACCCTCTCACAAGCTACTGCTTATTCACCCCATGAACGACTTCTCTAAGAACATTTAAGTTGGAGCAATGCCCTTATAGGCAAGATCAGGGTTCAGGCCCAAAATGATGTGCCATTCCCTCTGAGTATGGTTGAATAAGTGACTCTCACACACCATGATGCCACATGTCCCTTTGGTCCCAGACCAGCTGCTCTGTTCTTAAGCCACAAAGGACTAGCTGCCAGGAACTACCATCTTTTAAGACTGGGGTATAGGGGAAGAAAAGACCAATGGTTAAGATCATCTAACTACCCTGACCTTAGAGTTCTTTCGAAACCAGAACCCCCATTGGGTGGCTCACAACCGCCTGTAATTCCTGCTTTACATGGATCTGAGCCTCTGGCCTCTCCCAGCACATTCACACATGCATGTAACATCACAACCACACACATACACAGAACTTTAAAAAAGAGAAACATAGTCACCACTGTTAAAAATACATTTATCATTAAAATATATTACATATATGAGAGGTGATGCATTATATACAGTTGGGAGACTGGGTAGCCTACAAAATCCCACTTGTTTCACCAGAACCCCCTTTCTTCAGTGCTTTTAAGGGCAACTGAGAGGCCTTGGAGTTGAGTAGAAAGGGAACAGTTGCCCTATGCATGTACATGTCCTCAGCTTGGACAGTGGAAGCATCTGGGATGGCTAAAAGTTCTTTATCCAGGAACATCTAAGCAGAGTCCTGCTGTCCAACTCATTCTCCTTCAGGGACTTCAGTTAGTCCAAGTATCTGACCATGAGATGCTCAGTATGGGATACGGAGAACTCACTGCATGTCCTGGAGGCTGGCTGAATAAGGCAAAGTACAGTTACTTAAAACTTTTTAAATAAAAATGAATAGGGAGCTATTTGTGTTAAATAACTAAAGTTGAACATGGAACGTCAGTTCTGTTATGGTGGATTTCCCCTATGTCTTCACAAGTTAACATGGGTGTGCTAGCCAACGGCATGGGGAATAGGTAGGTCTAGGCTCAAGAAACAGGTAGCTGCCGTCCTTCCAGCTGGCCTCAGACCAGCTTAAGGCAGTTCTTGAGCTGAAACAGGTGGGGCTGGCAATTGTGGCTGCCTTGAGGAAAACAGGAGAGGAGTACTGAGGCTCAGAGTGGACCGCAGAGGAACTGGTGAATAAACTCTTGGGCCTTCTTCTTCTCCACCATGTCAAGCTTTTGGTGACGAGCTGGGTTTCGGAGCAGTAAGCTGCCAAATATGCTAGCTGTGTGTGACAGAAACAGAAGTTAGCAACTAGGACACTGGGGTGACTAGGAGAGAGTACAGACTACCTCTAGCACTCTTTTTGAAAGGCAGGACCTGGCAGCCTCAACCTCAGGAGATCCACCTACCTCTTCCTCCTGAGACCTGGGATTAAGGCACGAACCACTATGCCCAGGTATTTTCTTCTTGAAAACACAAACAGCTGGGTGTGGGGACATATGTCTGTATTCCTACCACTCTTCAATTCTGGGCCAGGCTGAGCTACACAGTGGGAGGCTGCCTCAAAAAAATAAAGAGGGGCTGCGGAGACTGCTCCTCAAGTTAAGTGCTTGCCATGTAAATATGACATTAGACCTGAGTGCAGATCTCTAGCACCCACATAAATGCCAGCACACTGGCATATACTTGTAATCCCAGTGATGTGGAGGGAAAGAGAGGTGGATCCTGGGGCCTTGCCAGCTAGCTAGTCTAGTTAAAACAAGGAACTAACACAAGGGCCTTGCACAGGTTAGGTAAGTGTTCTACCACCAAGTCATACTCCCAGCCCACAAACACATTATTTGCATATAAACTTTGCCTCAGACAAGGCATGATAGTACATATGCAACACTCAAGGCACCAAGGCAAGAGGATCCTGAGTCCAAGGCCAGGATAGTGAGTTTGAGGCCAGCTTCAATAACATAACTTGGTGCCTTTTAAAAAGTTTTAAAAAGAGCTGGAGAGATTGCTCAGCGGTTAAGAGGACTGACTGCTCTTCCAGAGGTCCTGAGTTCAATTCCCAGCAACCATATGGTGGTGCACAACCATCTGTAATGGGATCTGATGCCCTCTTCTGGTGTGTCTGAAGACAGCTACAGTGTACTCATATAAATGAAATAAATAATTCTTTTTTTAAAAAAAAGCTTCCTCGGAGCTTGGGGGGAAAAGCAAGAGAGGAGAGAAGGGAGGGTGAGTAATTAATTCAGCTTCCCTTCTCTGTGATTCTGAACAGATGCTTGTATGACACTTGGCCACTTACCTAGAATATTCTCATCCAAATGATTTTTTGCTGAATTTTTCAGCAATTCTTGCAAAAACGCCATCAAGTAGTTGAAGACATTTTTGTGGAAGCTGGGGAGAGTAGAAACAACCTGAAAGAGGGACAAGGTGGGGTTTGTGGCTTCACTCAGTTACTTGACAAGGTGCCCATTATATTCCAGGAACTGAGAACATGTCTTACGAATGTGAGTAAGAATGCACACAGAGCTCATCACTTACCATTTGGTATGAGTATCCAAAGGGGATAAAGGTCAAATGCTATATGAATTTAGAAGTCATACTTCTAAAACTAAAAAAATCTCAGACTTAAGACAATTAAGATGTTTTAGTTGGGTCTTAAACATAAGAGAAAACTAGACTAGTAGCAGCAAGGATTAGGGCATTGGAGACAAAGAAGGCAAGAGAAAGCAAAATGTTAAGTAGAAAGAGCACAAGCCGTTAAAGTCGGCAGAAAGCTACAGCTGCACAGACATTAGGCTTGGAAGGGTTATCCAGACCGGAATCCAATGTCGAGACCACATATCTGCACATCAGAATCAGCTGGGGAGCTGGAGCTAGGAAAAGGAAGGTTCCAGAAGACACTCAGATGAAATGGATATAAGTGAAGGTGCTGGAACCCATACTGTTGGCAACTGTTCTACATGATCCTATCAGTCATGGAACTGGGTGTGATGAACACTGGTGATCCCAGGACTTGAGAGTTCCAGGTCAGACTGAGTCACAGGAAGAGACTGGTCACAGAGGGGAAAAGCAAGGGGGTGTGGGGGGGGGGAAGAAAGGAAGAAATGGGGCTGGAAAGATGGCTCAGCAGTTAAGAGCACTGACTGCTCTTTCAGAGCTCCTAAGTTCAGATCATAGCAACCACACGGTGGCCCATCTGTAATGGTATCTTCTGGTGTGTCTAAAGACAGTGTACTTATATACATGAAATAAATAAATCTTTTAAAAAAAGAAGGAAGGAAAGAAAGAAAAAGAAGAGAGTCATTAAGCAGCAGTGAGAAAGAGGTAAGTATGGTTTTGTCCCACAGAGTGACACCTTTAAATTCACAATCTAATTGTAGCATGCAAAATGGATGGAGGGTGAGCAAGAGCACAGGGCACTGCCCCAAGTATGCTGAGCAATGACTGGAGAGAACGGAGAAGTAATGGATCAATGGGACTGGGCACGTGGGAGGTGAGGAGAGGGAGGAATCAGAAATGACTCAGGTTTCGGGGTTGAGTCACTGCAGCTAAGGGTGATGCTATTAAAAGCAAAAGGGACATGAGAGGAAGAGCGGGTCTGAGAAGGGATGGTACTGATCTTCCAAGTCACTGTACCAGAGAAGCTGCTGCCACACTTTGTTCTGCCAGGCTTCATGTGCCCAGGACAAGCTAGCATGCATACTGAGGCTCAGTGCCTTCTCTCACCTCTCTGCTTGCTGTGTAATTGCCGGAACACTCCAAGCAGCTATGGTAGGCGCTGTAACAGATGACAGGCTCTGGCAGGCTCTCTAGGAAAAGCAGCAAGGCTTCTGCTACAGAATGGTTGTTAGCGCCTTTGGCCCAACGTTAAGGAACAGGTGACAGCGTTGCCCTCGGGTAGGAGAAGGAACAGGGGCAAGCAAGTGCCAGAAGTGATGCCTGCTCAGTCAGGCTCTACTCAGACCTAGGATGCCAGCCCACATCTTGAAGGGACCACGCTGTTTGTCAAGTGACCCCAGCCCTCCTGAACTCCTGCTACACTGACTGCTTACAGATGTACTGTCTTCTCTGGACAGGTGCTGAGTGAGTAGAACCTGTTAGCCGAAGTTACAATCGCAGAAACTGGGCTTTGAGATATTCTTCTGTCTTTTAAAACTCTCATATTCCCACACGTACATACACATTTCTGAAGGATACAGAGGTGATCGATCATTCCAGTATCTAAACAGTCCCTTATATGCTCAAACTCTGGCCTTAGACCTGGCTGCTGAAACAGATCTTCCTGCAAAGGGGAGAAAGACACAAAACAATAACTTTCTCAGAAAACTGGCAGTGATTTCCTGAGTCACCCATATCACTCGAGTCCAGAATGCAGCTGTGTAGTGAGACTTTTGAGTCATCCCAGTGGACAATGGCACTGGGGCTAGCATTACCATAGGCCATTAGGCATGTGTTATAAGACTATGGGTAGGCCACACTACTTGTCTTCAAGGTCCAGAATATGAGAAAACTCACGAAGAGCTGTTACACATGCCATGGATAAGACAGAAAAATTAATTTGATCCTCAGCCAAAATAAACAACAACAAAAAAAATGAGATTGGAGAGAGATTAAAAAGATCTCTCAAGTCTACGTAAACATCATTTCCATTAGTCTCAAGATACTTTGGATTTATTTGTTTCATAAAGCAACACAAAACTATAACACAAGTATTTATTTATTTATTTATTTACTTATTTATTTATTTAATGTATGAGTGCTTGGGTGCAGATGCACCCGTATGCCAAAAGCGGGCATCAGATTCCTTTATAGATGGTCATAAGCTACCATGTGGTTGCTGGGAATTGAACTCAGGACCTCTGGCAGAGCAGCCAGTGCTCTTAACTGCTAAGCCATCTCTCCAGCCCCAGTGTAACTATTAACAACAACAACAACAATATTACATGTATTGCTCACAAGTTACATTTGAAAGATCTACTCAGAAGATAGATTTCTTATGAAAGTGAAGTCTGGGGCCTAGGAATGTAACTCATTGGTACATTCTATCAGCAGAGAGCTGAGGCCCAGGGTTCCAACAATATCAGGGTCAAAATAATAATAATAAAGTATACATACACATACAACGTGTATTTAAAAAATAGAGAATTGATCCCCCCACCATTGTGTATTAATCACCTGCCTTTCAGGATATCGGTTTCCTCCAAAGGATGCTACAAGAGTTAAATGAAGCAATTGGATAAACAGAACACAGCTTGGGATACTGCAACATCAGTAAGGGTAGAGGTAGGGCAGACTCCAACATGTAAAAAGACCCAGGCACTATTGTACACACCTACAGTCTTAGCACATAGGAGGCTGAGGTAAGAGGATCATGAGTTCAAAGCTAGTCTTGGGCTAGTGAGTTGGCCATTAGCCTGGGCTACATAGTGAACTGCTATCTCAAAAATATAAATAACTAGGAAATCAAGCTCAGTTGTTAGAGTTGTTAGCATCCAGAACCTGCGGCAGATATATGGGCGGGTCCACAGACCTGTTGCCAGGGCAACGGCCACCATATTCCCAGAATCCATTGGGTTCAACTCCCACCTTTACCTGGAACTACTACGTCACAACCCGTATATATGAGACAATTCCTCCATTTCTTCTCTCTCTCTCCTCTCTCTTTCTGCACCGCTATTCCCCTACTCCCTCACAATTAAACCTCTTGCACGTGGAGCTGTCTGGGCCTGGTGATACCTGCAGACTTGTCCCGCTGACACCCAAACACATCAAGAGTACTTGACTAGCATGCATAAAGCTGAGTTCAATTCCCAGCACTACATAAACTAAGTGAGGCTGTGCCCAGCTATAATCTCATCGTAAACCAAGTGAGGCACTGCCCAACTATAATCTCAGCATTTGGGAAGTGGAGGTAGAAGAACAAGAAACTCAGTCATTCTTAGCTACATAGCAAGTTCAAGGCCTATAATATTAGACTCTATCTAGAAAAACTGAAATTAAATGGAGAACAGGATATCCTAAGAATGTATGTTGCTGGGCTGGAAGTAAACCTTAGTAGAGAGCTCTTGCCTAACATGCATGAGGCCTGAGTTTGATCCGCGGCACTAGAGGGTAGGGAAAAGGAGTAGGGAGGGGAGAAGAATGAGCAGAGGAGAGGGAAAGGAGGAAAGGGAAGGAGGAAAAAGAAGAGGAGAGGAAAGGAGAGGAAGAGAAAAAATAGGAATATATTTTGCTGCAAGATTAAAATATCTAAAAACATGGCCTTAAGGGGCTGGAGAGATGGCTCAGCAGTTGAGAGCACTGACTGCTCTTCCATTCCTGGCTTTGAAGCCTGGAGCTCACAAACCCACAGCCAAGTCAGTCAGACTGACCAAACTAATCAACTAATCCCAGCCCAGGAAGCCTGCCTAAAATCTCTCTAGAAATCAGCCCTCCAGATTCATGGCCTCAGGTTCCATCTGTCCTCTGCCTGAATTGTCAACAAGCTAGCCCCTCCCATTCTCAGAAGCAGGTGAGAGGTCTTGCAAAAGGCTCCAAAATGACCTCGCAGGCTTCTCTGGGGGACCAGGAAGAGCCTGGGAAGAAGCACTGTGCTGGGAGGGCTGCTTTGCTTCCCAGTGGGGAGGTATCAAATGGGCACTGGGATCCCCTGGGGACAGAATAATGATCCACAGGCTCCTTGGGACAAAAGCTTTCCACACCAGGTCTTTCTCAAGGCAGCTTGGCCCCACCTACCTGCTGGACAGCATTTCTATACAGGTAATCCACCATCATCCAGAGTTCTTTGGGGATTTCCATGGGTTTCTCAAACCGGCTCCTGTCATCTGCAGTCTGCACTGACATCAACGTCTCCAAAGAAAGAAAAAGTATGACAAGTCATGATGAGGTGGCACATCTACCAGACTGGCTGCATGATATGAGGACAGCAAAAAACAGGAAAGGACAGTGTCTCAATCCACTAACCAGACATTCCAGCGGCAAAAAACCCAACCAAACAACCAACCAAATAAACAAAGAAGCCCAGGTGGTACAACTGGATGACAAAAAGGTGATTTTTAAAGGTGGGGAGAGAGAGATGGCAAGCAGTTTCCTGAATGGGGTAGTATGTGCCCTGATTTTGTAGAAAAAAAGTTCTCCTAGCATTCCACTGTGAGAACCAGAGAGGCTGTGTGACCCAGTGAGGAAGAGCACACACTGGTGAGCCCAAAACTGTAAGCCCAAGTTTGCTGCCACTTATGTGACCTGTGACAACTCCACTTCCTTGATTGGGTTTCCGTTTTCATCTACATTAAATGATAGAGAGGCTAGTTCAAGAGTCCCTAACTGAAAATATGCATTCAAAGGGAAAAGTGCATGTTACCTACATCGGTGCCAAGCTTGTTCCCTTGTCAGGATGGTCTCCATGGGAGCCTTCCGTGTCTGAGCAAACTTCTTGTAGGATGCCTTGTTTGTTTGGTGTGTGTGTGTTATGTGCACGGATATACATATGCATGTGGTGGCCAGAGGTCAACTGAATGTCTTCCTCAGTTGATTTCCCCTTACTCTTTGAGACAGTGGTCTCTCACTGAACCTGGAACCTTCCAATTTGTCAAAAACCTGTCTCCATGCCCCAAGGCTGAGATTACAGACATGTATCTTTTATGTGGGTTCTGGGGAACTGAACTCAAGGCCTCATGGTTTCATGGCAAGCACTTTATCAACTGAGCTATCGCTCGGCTCCAGATGACAATGTTTTTAAATGGAAACTTTAAGTAGAAACAGGATCATGGCTAAGTTTCTCTACAGCACTTGCTTGCTGGATCCTGAATGTTTATGTAATATGTCTCCTCCATCCCACGCAGATTCCCATGTTGAATCTTTGTGTGTTTGTTTGTTTGTTTGTTTGTTTCGAGACAGGGTTTCTCTGTGTAGCCCTGGCTGTCCTGGAACTCACTCTGTAGACCAGGCTGGCCTCAAACTCAGAAATCCGACTGCCTCTGCCTCCCAAATGCTGGAATTAAAGGCGTGCACCACCACTGCCCGGCATGTTGAATCTTAATCACCAATGTGACAGTATCTGGTAGTGAGGCCTTTGGGAGGTGGCTGGTCATGAGGGTTGTGTGGTCACATGGGATAGGTGTGCAGTAAGAGAACCAAGAGTTCTCCCACTCTTGCCACATGAGGACACTGAGACACTCATGTATGAACCAAGAAAGTGAGTCATCAGGGATCTTTATCACATACTTCAGCCACCTAAATTGTGAAAGCTAAACTTCTGTTCTTTATAAAGCACCAGCCTAGGGTGTTCTGTTACTAGCACTTGCATGCATGTATACACACTCGAGTTTGAAATAAAGACTGGAAAGTGTGGCCATCTTCTGCAGCTGTCCACCGCAGGAGGTGGAGTCTCTCTGTGCTGGAAGCTGTGCTGACTTCACAGCTTGCTCCAAACCACACAGTAAGGCAGAACTGACGTTGTGCAGGCTGTCAGCCATGCCATGGAATAACTTAGCTTTTCTCTCTTGCTCTTGCTGTAGAAGTTTGAGCTCACTTTTGGAAAGCTGAGGGCCCATGTGCAGAAGACAGAGGGCAGCCAACACTGATGCAGGCAAGAGAGACTACCTTCAACACACTGGCCAACACAAGCTGCTGCTTCTTTACATTGGCACAAATGAGTCTTAAGTAGGCCAGCAAGAAAAAACAAGAGTCGGGAGAAACAGCTTGCTGTCATTCTGACTGGAGGGTGGCTTGTTGTATTGATACTAAGCAAGTTTAAGGAAGCTGCAAGATGCTTATGTCCAGGAAGGTAGAAGGTATTGGAATGAGGTGTGTGAGCCACATTCCCAGTACTGGGTGTTTCCTTGAGGCCTGCTACTCACCAGCTCACTAACAGTTTTCAGTGGTAGATCCAAGATGGGTTCCCTCATGTAGCACAATGTATGGATAGGAGACCCGAAACAGCTGGGCAGGTAGTTCCCAGACACGGACAAAAAGTAATCCTTTCCCCGTTCCAAGTGTAAAACCAGAATGTCTTCAATCGTGTCTTTGCCTGAGTTGAGTTCCGTGGCCGTAGCCTTATTTACAAAAAGCTCCAGTTCAATCTCAACATGAGAATCTGCAGAAAAAGTTTAAAAAAATAAAGCCAGCTAGGGAGCAGTCAAGACGAAGAGGAAAAGGCAGGAGGGCAGAGAGTGAGACGGAAAGGGTTAAGAAAGGAAATAAGATCACCCAATAAGGACCTGTGTGCTTGGCACTGGAGAAGCACAAAATGTGAATAGTCTAGACTGGAAATGTGAAGATAACACATGTACACTGGACAGACAAAAGACAAGAAGCCCAAGTACTAAGGAGAAGTGGTCCAGCAAGAAGGCATGGATCAGAGCACCAGCCCTGGGCCAGGGAAGATGAAAACATGTCCAGCACAGATCCGGGAAGTTATCACTTGGGAACTGGCCAGGAAACACCCTTAATCCTCCTGCCACATGATGGGGATGCTACCATTTCTAGATAACTACCCATCACTTCGCTCTCTCCACAAGGGTGGATCACTGGGCACTGATTACAGGAAGATAGGCAATAGAAATGGCTCCTAAGTAGCAGGACCTTCCGGTGCGATTATAGAGCACATAAGTGACTGCACTGTTCTTGAAACTGAGCGCACGCTCCTCATCACTTTAGGTTTTACATATGGGTGAGTTCAGTTATAATGATGGAGGTGGGAGGTGATTTCAGAGCCAGCAGAGGCAGGCAGATCTCTTTGAGGCTACCATGGCCTACACAGTGAGTTCCAGGATAGTCATGACTACATAATAGAGAGAACCCTGTCTCAAACACAACAAACAAATAAAAGTTCTAGGCAGAGAATAAAGCATTCAGAAGCAAAAGGCTTATTTAGAAAAATGAAAAGGACAGGCAGGGCATTTAGAAAGCAGAGCCTAGAAAGAGACGGGTTACCTGGCAGGAGGAAGCCCTTGCTGGGTTTGGCTCTCAGCCACTGCTTACAGTAGGTCTCTTCTTCAGGCTTATTGATGAATTCAAACTGACAGGGCACTTGGCTATTATGAATTGTGAAGGACTCGGTTTGCAACTGCATGTACTTCACATTCTCAAAACAGAACTGAGAACAAACAAGGACCAGTCAGAACCAGGGTTTTCTTCTTGAGCTGCGCACCCACCCTAACCGGGAATAACTATTTGTCTTGGGAAGAAAATAAGAACCATCTCTGTGAAATGTATTTGGCTGAGAGGGCACGGTGGCCACTGAAGACCAGTGCCTATGCAGGCTAAAGCATAAGCTTATTTTTAGAAGTAAATTTCCTGAAGCAAATGAAGTTTCCATCTTCTACATACAAAACCATTTCTAAAACCCCATTCTCAAACTGCTCCCACGACCTGAGGATCAGATCGCTCAGCCAAGGAGCTGCACAGCTACAGCGTAAAGCATCATCCTGTGAACCCAGTTGTTTCCTGAGACAGTCTCAGTATGTAGCCCTGGCTGGCCTGGAATCTCTGGAACTCATTATAGACCAGGCTAGCCTGAATTCAGAGATCCACTTGTTGCTCCCCACCCCCCCCCAATTCTGGGAGTAAAGGCTGTCTACCACCCTAACATGTGTTCTAGGGCTTGAACTCAGGTCCTACCAACTGAGCCAACTCCCAACTCCTGATGCTAATACTCTTAGCAGGTCTGGGTCTTCCCTACCTCCCGCTTGGAGAGTGTCACAGAAGGAATGTTGGCATTTTCCATTTTATCCAGGGAGCGGACAATTTCCTCCAGGGTCTTCCGGTAGAGTTCTTCATTGATGACCCTCACCTAGGAGGGAAACATTAGAGACTGAGTACAGAGCCTTCTGTCCATTCTTCTTTCTCGGTGTCTTAGTGTGCTTGGGGAAACGGAAACTGAAACTTGCAACAGAATTTCAGGAAGTGAAAGCTAAGTACATTTAATTCATTATTGGATAACCCAGTCACTGATAGACTCAGAAAAATCCTCCAGCCACAGCAAGGCCGCCTGCCTCCTAGTCAGCAGGACGACACTGGAGCTTCCTGGTGGCTCCTCCTGTTGGGTTCTCAGGTCTTGGCCAAAAGATGCTGGGTTTCTATCTCTGTTATGCTTTCCCCCACCCAAAGTGGGGGGCAACAGTGGGGTTTTTCCCCTATGGTTTTCCCCTATGGTTTTGATACAAAGCTCTTTTAACCCAACCTCATCAGCAAGAAGGAAGGGTGTCAGGCTTTCCCTTCCATATTTTAATTATAAATACTTTTCATTTTTAACAATAAAATGATTGCAACATTACTTACCCCCCCATCACCCACCCCCTTCAGAGAAGGCATGTAGACAAGGCTGGCCTCCAACTCATAACTTAACGGCCAGAGCCGCCACACCTAGTCTTCTTTAAGCTGTTCTCTAACTTCAGATTCTGAACCTTATCTACCCTACTACACCTTGGAGAACAGGTAGGTAGCACAAAGCAACACAGAAGCCATGAGCACTCAGTTTTCTTTTGCTCACTGTAATAACTAAAAAGATTGGAAAAAAAATTACTGGTAAGGTTATGGAAAAATAAGCTCATAAGCAGCTGGTGGAAGAATAAGATGATAAGAACTAGGGTTGCAGAGACAGCTCAGTGGTTCTGAGCACAGGTTCTCTTCCAGAGGACCTTGTTTTCATTACCCATATGATGGCTTAATGACCATCTGTAACTCTGTTTCCAGGGAATTCAAGCCCTCTCCTGGTCTCTGGGAGCACTAACCATGCATGCAGTACACATACATGCATGCAGGCAAAACTCTCATACACAAAAATTAAAAATAAATCTTGCCTGCTGTGGTGGTATATACTTTTAATCCAAATCTCTGAGTCTGAGGCTAGCCTAGTCTATAATAGTTAATTGAATCTTTGTTTAAAACTAGTAAGAGCTGTTGGGAGTAGACACTTAATAAATGAATCTTAGGTACTCCATATATCTAGAAATGACCTTAGGCTGTGACTATAGGAGGGTTTCCCGTGGCTAGATAAAAGTGTTCCTCAGGAACGTGTGAAAACAGTTCCCTTCTGTTAAAAAGAGTCATTTTCCTTCCCTCTGGGGAAGGGACACATGGCTACCTGTGGTGCCTATCAGAATATCAAGGCCCAGCCTGGCATCCAGGCACCCTGAGTGTCACAAGTCCACACAGTCTGCTGGCCTGTTCCTAGCCCCAGCTGTTCATCCTTCTATATAACCCACTACCTGCTTCCCTGGCTCTGCCTGCCTCTCGATCTGCCGCTCTCTGTCTTGCTCCCCTCTGTTCTCTATCCCTTCCTATCCCATTGTCTCCACGATGCTCTCCCTCTTCCTTACCCAGGCTATGCCCAGTCTTCTTTCTCTGTGCTCTGGACTACTTCATATGCCTCTGGAGAGTTCCTGTCTTGTTCACAAAAAAAGAGTGGTGGTACACACCTTTAATCCCAGCACTCGGGAGGCAGAGGCAGGGGGATCTTAGAGTCTGAGGCCAGCCTGGTCTACAGAGTGAGTTCCAGGACAGCCAGGGCTACACAGAGAAACCCTGTCTCAGAAAAAAAATCAAAACAAAACAAACAAATGAAAAACTTCCCTAATAATAAAGCACTCTTTAAGCAGTTTCTTTACTGTGTCCCATCACATACATTTACTGTACTTCCTCTTAAATGCTAATAATTTATTTTATTTGTTTTGTTTTGTTTTGTTTTTTTGGTATTTTCGAGACAGGGTTTCTCTGTGTAGCCCTGGCTGTCCTGAACTCACTCTGTAGACCAGGCTGGCCTCAAACTCAGAAATCCGCCTGCCTCTGCCTCTCAAGTGCTGGGATTAAAGGCGTGTGCCACCACTGCCCGGCTTAATAATTTATTTTAAATACAGAGTCTTGCTGTGTTTCCCAAACTGGTCTCAAACTCTGGACTCAAACAATCCTGTCACAGACTTCTAAATAGCTCAAACTACATGCACCACCACCTTGCTAAAATATAATTCCCCTTGAACCACTAATGTCACCACTAAGAATCCGTCTATAGAAATACACACAGACATAAGAATATACATGAGGGATGGTCACTGTAGCACCACATGCAATGGAACTATTCTGGAAACACATCAATGTATTATGGCGCATCCCTACTACAAGAAAGTTCTCAGCTGTTAAAACTCATAAGCAGCCGGGCAGTGATGGCGCATGCCTTTAATCCCAGCACTTAGGAGGCAGAGGTGGGCGGATTTCTGAATTTGCGCGCGCACACACACACACACACACACACACACTTTTGGGGGGTGGGAGGACACACTCTTGAGAACCCCCTATGTAGCTGAGGATGACATTCAACTGTTCTTCCTACCTCCAACTCCTGAGTGCTGTGGGGTTACGCGTATGTGTTACCGTATCTGGTTCGTGTGGTCATGGAAACTGAATCCAGCACCTCATGCAAGCTAGGCAAGCACTGTACCAACCGAGCTACATTCTCCAACCCTAGAACATTTTCAATGGAGGGAAAGAGATGTCCTCAGAATGTGGATAATGTGAGTTCTTTTACTCAGGAAAGAAAAGGGAAATATCTGTGTGTTGTATGCAGAATACTCAGCTGCAAATGCATAAACAAAGCCCAGAGAATATTTCCATGTATGTATGAAATATTATGATATATGAAAGCAAGTAGTAATTAACTTTACACTTAAATTTTATGTTTTAAAAAATATAAGCTGGGCAGTGGTGGTGCATGCCTTTAATCCCAGCACTTGGGAAGCAGAGGTAGGTGGATTTCTGAGTTCGAGGCAAGCCTGGTCTACAGAGTGAGTTCCAGGACAGCCAAGGCTACACAGAGAAACCTCGTCTCAAAAAAACAAACAAAAAAAAGAATTTTTTTTTAATTTTATGTATATAGGTATGCTGCTGACTAGCCTTCTGTCAACTTGACAAAAGCTAAAGTCATCTGAGAGGAGGGACCTCAATTAAGAAAATGCCTCAAACTGGGCAGTGGTGGTGCACGCCTTTAATCCCAGCACTTGGGAGGCAGAGGCAGGTAGATTTCTGAGTTCGAGGCCAGCCTGGTCTACAGACTGAGTTCCAGGACAGCTAGGGCTATATAGAGAAACCCTGTCTCGAAAAACAAAAAAAAAAAAAGAAGAAAAAGAAAATGCCTCAGAGATGTCCTTCAACAGAGGAACGGATAGAGAAAATGTGGTACATTTACACAATGGAATATTACTCAGCTATTAAAAACGATGAATTCATGAAATTCTTAGGCAAATAGATTGAACAAGAAAATATCCTGAGTGAGGTAACCCAATTGCAAAAGAACACCTACATGGTATGCTCTCACTGATAAGTGGATATTAGCCCAAAAGCTCCAAATAACCAAGATATAGTTCACACAACTCATGAAGCTCAAGAAGGAAGACCAAAGTGTGGGTGCTTCGGTACCTTCTTAGAAGGAGAACAAAATACAGGAGCAAGTATATGGAGATAAAGTGTAGAGCAGAGACTAAAGGAAAGGCCACCAGGCCGCCTAGAGACTGTCCCACCTGGGCATTCATCCTATATACAGTCACCAAACACAGACACTATTGTGGATGCCAAGAAGTGCATGCTGAAAGGAACCTGATATTGCTGTCTCCTGAGAGGCCCTGACAGTGCCTTACAAATACAGAGGTGGATGCTCGCAGCCAAACATTGGACTGAGTGCAGGGTCCTCAAGAGGAGTTAGAGAAAGGACTGAAAGAGTTGAAGGGGTATGCAACCCCATAGGAAGAACAACAATATCAACCAGCCAGACCCCCAGAGCCCCCAGGGACATCAACAAAGGAATACACATGGCTCCAGCTGCATATGTAGCACTGGATGGCCTTGTCATGTATCAATGGGAGGATAGGTCCTTGGTCCTATGAAGGCTCGATAGATGCCCCAGTGTAGGGGAATTGAGGGCGGGGAGGTGGGTATGGGTGGGTGGGTGGAGGAACACCCTCATAGAAGCAGGGGAGATGGGATAGGGTGTTTCCAGGAGTGGGGGGAACCAGGAAAGGGGATAATATTTGAAATGTAAATAAAGAAAATAGCCAATAAAAAAGAAAAACAAAAGACAAAAAAAAGAAAGAAAGAAAGAAAGAAAATGCCTCGGGGGCTGGTGAGATGGCTCAGTGATTAATAGCACTGACTGCTCTTCTAGTGGTCCTGAGTTCAAATCCCAGCAACCACATGGTGGCTCACAACCATCTGTAATGGGATCTGACGCCCTCTTCTGGTGTATGTGAAGACAGCTACAGTGTACTCACATATATAAAATAAATAAATCTAAAGGAAAAAAAAGAAAAAAGAAAAAAGAAAAGAAAAGAAAATGCCTCAGGCTGGAGAGATGGCTCAGTGGTTAAGAGCATTGGCTGTTCCTCCAGAGGTCCTGAGTTCAAGTCCCAGCAACCACGTGGTGACTCAAAACTATCTATAATGGGGTCTGATGCTCTCTTCTGGCATGAAGGTGTACATACAGATACAGGACTCATATACACAAAATAAGTAAATAAGTCAGAAAGCAAGAGAGAGAGAGAGAGAGAGAGAGAGAGAGAGAGAGAGAGAGA
>NW_022196900.1:81093863-81105848 GCF_008632895.1 Mastomys coucha | reverse complement strand
AGAGGGAAGGGAGGGAAGGAGGGAGGGGAAGGAAGAGGGAGGGAAGAAGGTAGGAAGGTAGGAAGGAAGAAAGGAAGGGAGGGAAGAAGGAAATGCCTAATGGAGTTGTAGACAAGCCTGTAGGACATTTTCTTAATTAGTGATTGATGGGGAAGGTTATGGCCCACAGGAGGTGGGGACACACCCCTGGGCTGGTGGTTCTAGTTGTATAAAAAAGAAAGCAGGCTGAGCAAGTCCTGAGATGCTTCTCCATGGTCTTTGTATCAGCTCCTGCCTCCAGATTTCTACCCTGTTTGAGTTCTTGTCCTAACTTCCTTTTCTGATAAACTGTGATGTAAGTTGAAAACCTTTTCCTCCCCAAATTGCTTTGTAACGTTTTACCACAGTAATAGTGACCCTGACTAAGAGGTTGTTTTGCCTCCGTGTACGTCTGTATACCACATGCATGCAGTTGCTGCAGAGATCACTTGGATTCCCCTGGACCTGGAGTTACAGACGGTTCTGAGCAGGCCAATATGCTAGGAACCAAACTTAAGAGCCTCTGGAAGAGCAGCAAGGGCTTTTAATATCTGAGCCAGCCCTCCAGGACCTTAAACGATTCTAAAACGAGCTTCCTCATATTCGAGGCTAAGAGGGTCAGATCAGAAAGACAAAAGGCAGCCCTGGTATAAAAACCAGGTGCCCACCTACCCCAATGTTGAACTCTGAGCTGACAGGCTTGTGGTCACTGGTCTTCAAGGCCATGTGGCTCTGGTAACTCAGCTGGGTGATGTTCTTTCCTTTCCATAGGACTCGGTCACACCAGGCAGGTGCACGACACTTCTCACTGAAATACAAAGTGCACACGGGTATGCTCACAGCAACATCACAGCCCACTGCTCAGTGATTGCCAAGGCTCAGGCAGGGAGCAAAGAGGCAGAGCCTTCACGTCCACACAGTCAAAGGATCTACGATAACAAATGATTAGGCCTATAAAGGAACAAAGTGCATCACTGGGTAGCATCCACAGCAACTATGAAAGCTCCAACAGAACACAGGTCAGCTGACTCCCTGCCCTGTCCTGTCCTGTCGAGGGCGGAGGTGGAGAGAAAGTGAGAAAGCAGCAGGAGAATAAGCACTTTATAATCCTTAACAGAAAGTGGTTAAGGGAACAGGCTGTGAATTTCTGCTGGCTGGGTTCAATTCTGTTTGGGAGATTCTTGGACTTTTATTCCTCCGTCCAGTCTCATAATAAACCATATAACATACCTCAATGAGCTCTTAACAGGTTAAAATGAGATATACAAATCAACTATATCCAGCAGCATGTCACATACTGTAAGCACTATTAAAGAAATATTAACTATGGGGCTGAAGAGTTGGCTTAGAGGTTAAGAGCACTAGCTGCTCTTCCAAAGGTCCTGAGTTCAAGTCCCTGTAGCCACATGGCAGCTCACAACCATCTACAATGAGATCTGATGCCATCTTCTAGCATACAGGCATGCATGCATGCAGACAGAACACTGTATACATAATAAATAAATCTAAGAAGAAAGAAAGGAGGGAAGAAAGGAAGGAAGGGGGAGGGAGGAAAGGAGAAAGGAAGGAAGAAAGGAAGGAAGGAAGGAAGGAAGGAAGGAAGGAAGGAAGGAAGGAAGGAAGGGAATATTAACTAATATGTCAAGACCAAGTACAAGCTTAGCTGGAATCATCACATTACCTTAAACACAGCTCAAAGTCAGTTGGTGAACTAGAGAGGCTGCTCAGAAGTTAAGAGCACTTGCTACTCTTACAGAGGACCTGGGTTCAGTTCCCAGCACCCACATGATGGCTTACAACCAACCAATTGGAGTTATAAGTCCAGTTCCAGGGCGTCTGGCACCCTCTTCTAGCTTCTGCAGACACCAGGCCTGCATGCAGCATGCATACACACATGCAGACAAAGACACACCACATATATATAATAAAAGCAAATATATCTTTTAAAAAGGAAAAGAAAAGTCAGTCTATAATGGAACAGCACCTAAGACAGTCAGAAAGAAATAATGTGGAAATGTAGCTTAGAGAGTTCGTGAGTTTCCATTTCCTTAGCTCCCTGATGTGACCTCAGACCCACCTGGTATCCCAGTCGTCAGAGCCAGTATCGTACTTGTAAGTAGGCTGGAATGTAATCTCACCCTCTGTGAAGTCTTCAAAGATGGTCTTGGCAGCCACCTGGATTTTCAGCTGTACAAAAGAAGAAGAGGAAAAAGCCTTCAGGAGCAAGGGTCAAACCTGGGATTTGAGGCCACAACACCAATCTATATCCCAAGCCCTACCTGAAAGAGAAAGGACCCATGAGAAAACTACTCCTACTCCATGAATCAATACAGAAATAATTTCATAAAGATGGACAGAAAGTTAAGATTATTCTCCTTCAGTTGTTCTGTGCTGGGAAAGAGATGGAGAATCGAAGGCTTTAGACCTGATGCTGCCAAGGTTGTCAAGAGCAGGAGAAGAGCTCAGGCAGAAAAGAAAGCAAGTGTCAGCGCCCTGGACACTTCTGAGCACTCAAGAAGTCTCAAGTCTACTGAGGAAAGCCAAGAAAAGTCAAACACAGGCTTCTCTCAGCCTGTGAAGTGGCCGGTGCTCTCAGAAAGACATGCTACATCAAATGATGGTAGGGAACAGCAGGCTGCAGAACTGACTCATCAGAGTGAAGAGAGGAGCTGAGAGAGCTTACTCATACTGGAGAAAACTGGTGAGGAGGAAGAGGCAGGAGCAGAGGACTCATCCTAAAGAGAATCATTAAACCACCTAGAATACACCAAGTAGTTTTTTTACTGAAGAAAAAAGAACTGATAACGTAAAGTCCCTGTGCCCCCAGCTCCTGATCTCCTGCGTGAATGAGAAAGAAAATGTGTTCTTACTCCAAGGGACACAAGGTGCTCCAGGACAGAGCCAACAGAGAGAAGTGCAGACAGAATGCAGCCACACGTGGACAGCATCAGGTCCTGGGGGAATTCTCCCAAGATGGTGGAGGAGAAATCAGGCTCTGTGCCCTCGCAGTGGAGGAGACATGGTAGCCATCTGTACCTGATCGTGCGCATACAGGGTTTGGAAGGCCTTCTCTTCCACCAGCTTTTTCACCTTGCCCACATCCAGCTCTTCTATTCTGTAGTTGAGGTCCCCCAGCCACAAGATCACACTGTGAGGGCAGAGCACAGAGGGGACAGGGTTTAGGAGGGACTTTCACCCTCCCTATCCGGGACACACTGAACAGAAGCCTCAAGGTGGGACAGTGACTTAGCTGTTGTGGAATTTTCCTTCCCACCCACTTACTAACACATCTACTTCACTGTCATAAAGGGCCAGTCACCCAGCGACCCTGTGCTACATTCCAGATCACAAACACACTCTTAGCCTGTGTCTAGATGGAATTTTCTGAAGCAAAGCTCGACTTTCACAGTAGAGCTTGGATTTAGCTACACATCATGGCTGGCTTACTCTGAACTCCTGGGAAGAGCTGTGTCACATGGTCCATTTCACCTGTTGCTGCTTCCTGATGACATCAGGCACACCCATGAACTCTACTGCTCTACCTGAAGCCAACAACCATGTCACTAAGTAATCTGTCTAGCAGTGCACACTCCCTCCAACAAGTACATCCTCAGCCTAAAACTAGACAGAGGGCCCTGCCAGCCACAGGCGTAGTGGAGAAGACAAGCTCCCTATGAGGGACCTGGAGAAGAACAGCCATCCAGTCAGCTTCCAAAATACCAACAGGCCAGAAACACCACTATTGCTTTTGACAGGACCCAGGGGCTTCCTCTTTATAAAAGCAGTTCCAAAAACTTTAACTGTGATCATAAAGTCTGAAATTCCAAGGCTATGAAATCTGACAAATAACAAGCTTTGGTGATAAATGAAATAAAAAAGAACAAGCAAAACTAGTGTGATCTGCTCTGTGAGGTTGCAACTATGGTTTTGACATTGGAATCAAGGAGAAATGAGCAAGGGCAAGCATGAAGCACCAGGCCCCACTCTCAAGTGTGCATATTCTGGAAGGACAGATGTGGAAACCTAGAACAGTGCTCCAAACTGGGCTCAGATGAAAGCTCTTAGGCGGCTTTGCCCCTGGTGCTTGATCAAGACAGATTTCTAGGCAAATAAATCCTTTGTTCTCCAGGGACAAGGGGTGCTTGGTAATGGCTCTTAAGGTCTCCCAGATGATAATTTAGGAAGCCAAGAATTTCCAAGAAACAAATAAGAGCTGTCAGACATCCGGCCTCCAGCATTCAAGTCGTGGGCACGATGAGAGCCCAGACTGGCAGTCCCAGGCAGGTCTGAGGAGACTCACTCGTGCTTGTTAATGGTGAGAGGGGGTTGGCTCGGGTCCACCTGAGAGAACTGCATTCGAGAACAGATGTCTCTGTAGTCTTGGTTCCTCCTCTCGTACTCCTCTGTGTGGGCTGCCAGGTGGGAATTGACGACACAGATGCTGGTGTTGTGCAGCTGGAACCTGACGGCCACTCCTCCTTTGTTACCCTAGTGAAAGGATCCCCCCTCAGTCACTCAAGCCTTCAGACTTTCAGAATAGTTTGTCTTTGTTTTCAGAATGGTTATTATCCATATCTTAGAGATAAGAATACAAATCTCCAAGCAAAATGACTAGCCACAGCATGCCTCTCTCAACCTTCTGCTCTTTTGCCTGTATCCCTGGCGAGCCAGCTCTTCCTGCTCAGCTCTTGCAGGAGGATCTGAGGCAGGACTCCAGAAGCCTCAAGAAGAGGAGGAAACTGCAAACCTATGGGGTTCAGTTTTCCTTGGTGGCCAAAACAGTGTCTGAAGCATACTGCATAGTATAGTATACTCAGACCAACCAGAGGCTCTGGCACTGACTAACTACCAAGATGAAGAAATGCGCTGGCTGACTTTTTAAGCTGTGTTTGTGGGCACAGCTTGTCCTGCAACAGCAGCATCCTAGGTGGGCTTGTATGGCTCCTGCATTACAAGAAGCTGAGTCAACATGAGGGGGTCAGAGTCCTCAATGTGCTGTAGGATATGACCAAAGACTCACCATCCTCCCCATGATTCCTGTCCCCACAGTCTCAGCTTCCACTTCTGAGATATAGGCTGCGTGTTCCTGTTTGACGTACAGCAGCAACATAATCCCAACCAGCCGGACAAGCTTCACCTGCAACACAGAGCCCCATTCTCAAGTGATGGCTGCCACAGACACAAGCTGAAAACCAGAGTTCCCCCAGGGAAGTGTGGTGGGAGAGCTGGCTGGCTGAGCTACTAACACAACTCCTCCAGGCCAGGGCACAAGGTAGTCTGTCCCACTCACTGAGCATGCTACATGATAGCCTGACCCACCTAGGAGTGTCAAGACCCAACATCTTTTTATTCAGACAGACCCCTCTGGAAGACTGCAGGCTTGAACAGAAATAAGGGTCTCTCTCTCTCTCTCTCTCTCTCTCTCTCTCTCTCTCTCTCTCTCTCACACACACACACACACACACACACACACACACACACACGTTCACTAAACATTTATCTTAGACTTGCAGGCCCCTCACTCACCTTTGCATACTTGGCATCTGGGTGAAGGCTTTCTGACACAGCCTTAAACCACTCCTCCTCCTTTGGGGTATCGTGAAAGAAGAAGGCTTCCTTACTCAGATCGAGCTCCTGGAACCTATCGGAGAGGCAACCAATGAACCAGAGAAAGGCAACATGCAGGTAACGCCTCCCAAATCTACTCAGGTGCTCAGGTCCCAGCTTTCATGCTGAACAGCAGGACCCTCAGGGAGATAAAAACAAACAGAACCAGAGAACTGAAAGTTGTGGGACTTACTAGGTGCTTCTCTAAACATGAGCTCGTTTCCTGTCCAGGACCTAGCCACTGGACTAGTCAGAAGCATTCCTCCATCCCCATTTTATACACATAATCGTTAGGTCAACAAAGACTACGTGGTAAACTGGAGTTGGAATCTAGGTCCATGGTTTGTTTTGTTCGGTCTGGTCTATAGAATCCCCACAGTCTAGCTCTTTCCCCTACATCATTCAGGCTCCTACCCCAGCTCCCATCAGCTGGACCCAGGACTGTCACGCAAGGACAGCGTGGAGAGATCAATGCCTGTGCTGAGTGTGGGCTTCTGCACTTGCCTCTCACATTTTAGTGCCCTCTGTTTAATCCACAGCATTGCAAAAACAAACAAAGAAATAAAAACCAAGCCAGGGACGATGGTGCACACCTATAATGCCAGCACTTACATGCAGAGGCAGGAGCGCCAGCCTGGTTCACATAGCAAGTTCTAAACCAACCACTACTACATAGTGAAACCTTTTCTCAAAACTATAAAACAAGGGGCCGAGAAGATGACCCAGTCAGCAAAGTGTTTGCCTTACAAACACAAGGGCCTGAGTTTGATCCCCAGAATCCACGTAAAAACAAACAAACAAACAAACACAGGGCCAGGCATAGTAGCTCATACCACTAATACCAATGCGCAAAGGCAGAGGTATGCAGATCTCTGTGAATTCAAGGCAACCTGGTCAACATAACCTCCAGGCCAAATCTGAGGCTAGAGAGACCGACCGTCTCTATTTGTCTGTCTCTCTTATTCCTGGGGAATAACAGACTGGCCACTGGCTTCCATATTCATTCATGTGCATACATACATATGCACAGACATATAACTGACTCATAAGACTTTGGTGACCCTTCCTTTCCTGGCAAAAATATTCTTTGCTTTGTAAGGAAAATTGTGTTGAATGTCAAGTAATGACACACCAACTTCTAACAGAAGGTTATACTAAATTTGCATCAACGTTTTAAATACCAAGCACAGGACGTGGCCAGACCTCTGTGTATCAGGAATAACATTGAACAGAGACACAGCTGTCTCTGCGCCGAGCTCATGTTTCAATCCCTTCACCTGCCACAAAGACTCAGCTCGACTCAAGTCCCTGTTCCTTCAGCATGGCTCTCTGTTCTTAAGAATTGGAAGAATGGAAGAGAAGCACTCACCCTACACAGTACACATCTGGGGCCTGGGTGCTGTGGCTCAGCCAGGGTCGGAGGCATTCTTTGGGGGACTGTCCATTCACATTGTATGTTCCCACAAAAAACCTGTCACCAAAGAGGTTCAATCAGTGATTTGAAAACAAAGTCAGGGCTCAGTCTCTGTGGAATGACATTTTGAGACATAAGAAATGTCCTATTTAACCTTGACCAATGACTTTGGTACCAAGGGGTGATCAACAGTCTACCTTTGTGATAGCTGCAAATGAAATAGGTCTTCTCTGACCCAGCTGTAGTGGCATGTGCTTATAGTCCCAGCACTTGAGACAGTGAGGCAGGAGGACTGCTGTGAGTTCAAGACCAGCTTGGGCTGCATACTGAACTTACAGCAACCATGGCTTCCTGGTGAGCGTCGCAAATAGATAGCTAAATAACTGGATCGGTAGGTAAGTAGGTAGGTGGATGGATAGATGGATGAATGGATAGATGGGTGGATAGGTAGGTAGGTAGGTAGGTAGGTAGGTAGGTAGGTAAAGCAAGCAAGCCAGTCTGCTCTGAACATTCCCCCTCCCTTAAATAGCCATTGTGGAGACATAAGCCACCAAATGTTTGCCCTGTGGGTGCTCTTGAAAGGAAAACTATGCAAAGTGGTACCAGTGGTCAGGTCAGAGGTCTCTAGGCACTTGCCTAGAAACAATGGTAGTTTACCTTATAGCCCCAGCACAATGGTTTTTAAAGCTCCAGAACTCTGAAAGCTTTATTCATTTAGCGTTCAGTGAGCCCAGCTAACAGGATTACTGAACGTCAATGTTTCTCTTCAAGGCCTGGAACAGGCAAGGGTATAGAACCCCAGGCAGGTACTCAAGGCTCAGGCACTGCCCTATGCTCTGTCCTCCCTGGCCCTGTGAACAGGGCTGCAGCCATGTGCGAGCCATGCTACTCACTGCAGCCCATCAGCCACACAGCCTGCATGAGGACACAGGATGTCAGGCACCTGGCAAGGAAGAATAAACGGAAGTGGGGCACACTAGCATGTATCTGTAATTGGCATTTGTATAGCTGCGACAGCAAGATAACTTGATCCTTTACATTCTAGACCAAGCTGGGATATCTGATGCCCTATCCCACACACCCTCTAAGACGTGAACACAATGATACTCTTTGAAAACAAAAAACATCTAAGAGAATAGTTTGCTTCCAAATCCAAGGTATGTGAGGCAGATGCTGAAGTTCCAGAGAGCAGAATGGTCACTCTGCCTTGAAAAGCCATCGATGTACACCTTAAATCCTAGCACTCTATAGCTGAGGCAGGCAGATCTCTATGAGTTCAAGGCCAGCCTGGTCTACAGAATGAGTTCTAGGCCAGCCAGGACTACACAAAGACACCCTGTCTCAAAGGAAATAAAGCTGTGGAGAACCTCGTTAGCTACCTGAAGTTCTGGATGTAGGTATAATTCTCTTCCTTCTGTAGGAGGTGTGATCTCACGATTGTGTCTCGAAGCCCAAACTTCTCCACGGATAAAATGTCTGATACCGTCATTGTGGAGGAGCGAACCATGTCAGTAATTTCAGACTTAGATTTATTCTGTCTGGAAAAATAAAAGCATTTTAATCATATTTTGAGTATGGTATGGAAAAGAAATATAAAATTTAGGTGTTCCCACACATTAGCACCTGTATCACAGAATAAAGGAGGCCCAAGTTAAACTTATTTGCTAATAACAAATGGGAGATTAAGTAAGTTGATATGTCAATTAAAAGGTATAACTGGTCTAGAGATTTTTCTACGTTCATAGAATCTTAGGTCACAAAGGGACCTTAAGAGAAAAAAAGGGAGGGACATAGCTCAGTAGGCAGAGCACTTGAGTGTATGCACAAGGTCCTGGGTTCAACCCCCAGTACAAATTCTCACGTCCTGCTGGAGGTAGTGAGTGGCTGAAACTCAGATGTGAGTGCTCTTCCTGCACCTCAGTGCCTCACAGAACAAGACTGCAAGGTCCTCTGTATCCAAGGAAGTAAGTAAAAATAAAAGGTGATGCATTGTTATATAGTATTTGTAGTCAGGATAAAAATTATTCAAGACCTAGTGTAAGAAAAATATGACATATTCACCTACATTACAACCTAAGGAACTTGTTGGAGGTGGCTTAGTGGACTAAACTATAGAAGACTCTTAAAACCATTCCCAGCACTGATTAAATGGCACTTGTGGTGGTTTGAATAGTGGCCCCATAAGCTCCTATTTTTTGAATGCATAGTTCCCAAGGAATGACCCTATGCAAAAGTTTTAGAAGGATTAGAAGGTGTGGCCTTATTGGAGGTGGCTTTGACATTTCAAAAGTCCATGCTAAGCCCTGGCTCTCGTCCTGTGGCCTATGGATCAGGATGTAGCTCTCAAGCACTGCCTCAGCATCTGCCTGCATGCCATCATGCTGTCTACGATAATGGCAGTGGACCAAATCTCTGAAACTGTGAGTAACCCCCACTTAAATGCACTCTTCTATAAGAGTTGCTGTGATCGCAGTGTCTCTCTACAGCAGCAGAACTAAGAAACCACCTTTGCACCACTATTATTTGCATGTCAAGTAAGGTTATGTAAGATTATGTAACATGGTGACTCTCTTCGTTAGGATTTTATTGCTGTGAAGAGACACTATGAACCATGGCAGCTCTTATAAAGAAAAGCATTTCACTGGGGCTGGCTTACAGTTCAGAGGGTTAGTCCAACTTCACTGTGGCAGGCAGAATGGCCGTATGCAGGCAGACACTGTGCTGGAGAAGTAGCCTCAAGCTCTACATCCAGATCTGGAAGCAGCAGAAAGAGACAGTGACACACTGCCCAGGCTTAAACATCTGAGACCTTAAAGCCCATCTCTAGTGACACACTTTTTCTAACACCACCACACCTACTCCAACAGGGCCATACCTCCTAGTAGTACCACTCCCTATGTGCCTATAGGGGCCATTTTTATTTGAACTGCCACCGTGGCACATGTTAATCTCAGTACTAGGGAGGCAGAGGCAGGGCTATCCTCATCTATGCATCAAACTCTAGGCTAGCCAGAGCTATATAGTGAGGCCCAGTCTCAATAAGGAGGGGGAAGGGTGCCTGGAGAGATGGTTCAGCGGTTAAGAGCACTTGTTGCTCTTGTGAAGAAATCAGGTTAAGTTCCCAGCACCCACATGGTGGCTCACAGCCATCTGTAACTCTAGTGCCAGGGCATTTGGCATCCTCTTCCAACCTCTGAGGACATTAGACACATAAGAATCACTAAATATAATTATGGATGGAGCAGAAGGAGTGAGAAAAATAAGCTTTCTAAGGCAAAAGGTATGAAAAGAACATGGGAGTAAAATCAAGCATGTTCAGTCTCCTGCAGTATTGTTTGTTTTAAATAGGGTTTTGCTGGGTAGACGAATGGCCTGGAGCTCAGTGTGCAGACCTAGCTGTCCTTGAATTCACAAAGATCTGCCTGTCTCTGTGCTAGGTTTAACATTTTAAAAATAATCTCTCTATCCAATGCACCCCCCACATCTCCCCTGACCCCCCCCCCATGTGTGTGTATGTGGTATAGCTTTCTCCCTGAGCCTGAGCTTCTTCCTGTTTGTGAGCTAAGGTAGAAGCCAGCAAGTCCCAGTGATCCTCCTGTCCTCATACCTCAGTACCTCATCCCCAGTCCTAGGACATGGGTTACAAACATGTTCACTGAACAGCTCATTTGTTCCTCCGGTGTTGGGATGTAGATCTGGTTCCCACAATTGCACATCTAATGCTCTAAGCTGCCAAAGTATCTCTTCAGATCACTTCCTAAATCTCTACCTGAGAGTTAGAGTGCTTGCAAGTTCAAGTTCTAGGGGGATTCCTGGCTATTGCAGGGCATTGGATGCCCTATGTTTAAAAAAAAAAATCAACAGTGGCTCTTGGAAGTTGTGAGGCGGTGCTTTATCTATTGAGCCATTTTCTCTAGCCAGCCTGTGTAGTACCGTTTAAGACTGATTTTATTGTTTTTAAGTATGTGTGTTTCTCCATAAGGTTACGTACACATGAGTACAATGCCCAGACGAGAGCATTAGATCCCCAGGAGCCACACAGTTACTGGGAAGTAACTGTGGGCCCCCTGTAAAGGCAGCCAGTGCTCTTAACTGCTGAGCCAGACATCTCCACCCCTTACATAATTCCTTGTCACCTGGGTCTCCTTAGCTATAAAACAACGAAGTATGAAACTCTGATGTAGACCGCAGTCCTGTGAGAGCACACAGCTTGGCAAACACAGTAAGTCTGCTGTGTCCATACATTAGAATAGTTCTTAGGTTTCAGCTCCTTGAAACAACTTATGTTATCCGTGGTGGGGCTGATTCATTAGTCTTCTCTAATGAAGACTGTCTCACTAGGAAGAGATACAAACAGAGGGAGGGTTGCATTACCTTGTGAGAGAGTTTTCTGGTTTATCGGGATACCTGGCCCCGGAGCTTTGGTCCATAGGCAGGCCTCTCCCATTTGGGCTTGAGCTGTTGATGTTAGAACCGCCTAAAGAGAAGGAATTAAAGAATGGTAATGTGTTTGAGTACAGAGACCACAGCTTCTCAGACAATAGCTGAGAAATCCCTGGCAGTCTGCAAAGGCCCACACTGTTGTGCAGGTGCAGCCTCACAGGCCATGGACAGAGGCTGAAAACAAAGCCATTTTAGCTACTCCATCCCCTTGTAGGAACACAAATTACGGACATCAATTGCAGAAGACACTTAACACTCGACTGTCCTCCACATTCACCTGGATCTGCATATACACATCAAGGCCAACCTAAGCTACATGATAAGACCCAATCTTGAAAATCCAAGGGCAACTTACATGCCTTTAATCTCAGCACTTGAAAGACAGACAGGCGGATCTCTGTGAGTTCTAAACTAGCCTGGTCTACTTAGTGAGTTCCAGACCAGCCTGAGCTACTAGTGGGACTCAGATTCAAAAAACAAAGTAAACAAAAAAAAACAAAAAA
>NW_022196900.1:81092863-81093853 GCF_008632895.1 Mastomys coucha | reverse complement strand
AAAAAAAAAAAACAACGAATAGGTTGGGGATGCCACTGAGAGGCAGAATGCTTACCAAGATGTGCAAGCTGGGCTGGTGAGATGGCTCAGCGGGTAAAAGCACTGACTGCTCTTCCAAAGGTCGTGAGTTCAAATCCCAGCAACCACATGGTGGCTCACAACCATCTGTAATGAGATCTGACGCCCCCTTCTGGTGCGTCTGAAGACAGCTACATTGTACTGACATATAGCAATAAATAAATTAAAAAAAAAAAAAAAAAAGAGATGTGCAAGCTGAATTTGATCCCTGCCCTGACACCATCAAAAATAAAGGAAGAAAATCACTTAAAGACCCCAGGGACTCTTGGAGGGGAACAGAGAAAATGACACAGGCATCTGACTACATCACAGCAGGGAACCACCCCGCTGATGGGGGAGGCGGGGAGAGAAAAAAGTGTTAACCACAGAACTTTAAAGACGAGTAGCCTGTAAGCATAGTGGCAAATGGGAAACCACACACACGGTGCTCCAGTTCAGAATGACGTTAAGATGGGGCACAGTTAACAACTGTGGAACTACTGCACCAAGGGAAGGGATGGGGAACCGTGTAAGCCAAGTGACCCACTACTGAAGCAGGAGAGGTCACACGAGCAAAGGATTAGACTTAGAGATGTAGTAGGAATTAATAGTTAGCTTACTACACATAATTAGATATAGGAAGAACCACCTGCAACACCAGCTATGCTGCTAGCCTCCCAGGACACCTACAAACACAGGTCATATATTCACACATATATACACACGATAAAAACCAAACTAAACTGCCACAGGCCGGCCGATCTGGGCCTCCCTCAACCCACGGGAGAATCGGAGGTCCTAGTCAGGTGGACAAGACGTAGGCGAAGAAATGATGGCAGAGATGACACATGAAGTACAGGATCTGGATGTATTTCTTAGAAATGGCATCAGACTTTTACAGTCATTGTAAAAGAGAGATGGTAAATCTGGCAG
>NW_022196900.1:81086566-81092437 GCF_008632895.1 Mastomys coucha | reverse complement strand
CAGCAAGCAGGGCAGATGACAAGAGTCACATAGGCAGGTGGGGGTTACAGCAGGGGACGCAAGTGACCTCCACACCAAGGTCAGCAGGGTCTCGTAGCTAGGTTTGAAGCAGGAAGAAGAGGAGTGGAGCCCTCCCTGTTGAGGCATTTTGATATTTCTATGCTATTTCTATGGTCCTGCTGGAGGCAATGACTAGGAGGTTTTAATCTAACACTTCTAGCTAATGTCTTTGGGTGGAAGCCCCTCATTACTCTCTAGTATGTAAAACATTTCTAACTATTATGAACTGTCTATTGCTCTAAGGAATGTGCTTGACCTCTGTTGCTAGCTGTGGCAGGGCAGATTCCTTGAGAGAAATTCCAAGCTATGGACAGCTTGGTGTTAAACTAGGATAGGTTGGTAACATTGTGTTGGCCAGGAAACAATGTCCAATCTTAGCCATTTACAAATCATTTCTTGGGGTACCTTTATGCCTAATTATGAGGGCATGTTGACGATTAGAAAGACTGATCTGGAACACATCTGAGTTAGGAGATACCAGAGACACACCTAACTGAGAGATATCTGAGTTAGGAGATATCCAGGAGGCACAGAACTCCTTTTGGATTCTTATTGCCTCTTATCCTTAATCAGGATTTTATCCTCGATATTTTGGATGTGACTGGAGTAGACGAGTGTGCGTGGCACTAAACTTCACATGGGGGTGGCGATGTTGCTCAATTGCAAGGATGCTTGTCCAGTATGCATGAAGCCCTGGGGTCAGGTCCCAGCACCATATTATAAACTGGGTGTGGTCGTTTATAACAACCCAGCTTTAGGGAGACAGAGGCTGGAAGATCAGAAGTTCAAAATCACTCCCAACTACACAGTGAATTTGAGTGTAGGACACATGAGGCCCTTTCTCAAAGGAAAAACCTGCACCCAGCCCCCCCCACAGTCCTTTCCTGTCCTCTGAGAAGCAAGAACATACAAGAGCATCGTATCTGAAGTGAGACCTTAGCTTATAATACTATTTTCCAAAACTGGTCTCCTAAGAAGTATTGCTATTTAAGGATTGAGAAAGGAAACACACAAAGTAAGCTTTAAATACCTGATAGTGCTAGAAAGTAGGAAAGTGCTAAAAAAATATGTAAAATCATCATCGTCATCATCATCATCATCATCATCATCAAGGGCTGATAAAACAAATGAGAAGACATAAATCTCCCAAAGAGAATTCCATGTAACTCACACAGCAGCTTCCCCTTCATAGAGGAAGCTAACTCCCTACTCCTTGGGGTGGACTGTGAGGAGTGACTCCCTTCCAAGCAATGATGCCTGCAAAGAAGGAAAGTCAAAGCTCTGTGGAATAGAAACGTGACAGTCACTTCCTCAGCTAGGCGGTCAAGGGTCACCTGTGATAAGTCACGTTGATAACCTGCATCCTTGATGGACAGACTGGTCCCTGCCCCGCTGCAGAGTCCCTGTTTAAGGACAAAAAGAAGTACTCCTGAGAACTGTCAAGGTCATCAAAAGCAAGGCATGTCTGAGAAACTGTCACAGATCAGAGGAAACTAAGGGGACACATGACAGTTCAGCATCATGGGGGTCTATGGGACTATGGGACTATGGGTAGAAAGTCATTCAGTAAAAGTCCTAGGAAATCTGAGTGTGCACTCTGGTTAATAATAATCTGTTGGGGCTGGAGAGATGGCTCAGTGGTTAAGAGCACTGACTGCTCTTCCAGAGGTCCTGAGTTCAATTCCCAGAAACCACATGGTGGCTCACAACCATCTGTAATGGGATCTGATGCCCTCTTCTGGTGTGTCTGAAGACAGCGACAGTGTACTCATATACATAAAACAATAATAATAATAATAATAATAATAATAATAATAATAATAACAACCCATCTACAAGGATCTCATACTGTTAACAAATGTACCATCGCTAGGGCAAGATTGTGATCAGGAAACTGACGTGGACATTTTTCTGTACTGTTTTCACGGAAAAATAAAACTGTTCTGACAGACATATGGCGCACAGTTTAATCCCAGCACTCAGGAGGCAGAGGCAGGCAGACCCTTGAATTCATGGCCAGCCTTGTTTACAGAGCAAGTTCCAAGACAGTCAGGGTGACATAGCAAACAAAACTCTTGTCTCAAGGAGGAAAAAAAAAAGTTCTAAATTATAAAAGATTTTAGAATTGGGAGCTGAGATCAAAACCTCAGGAAAAGCTTCACCTCTGTCTGCCCAGCCTCTGCTCTCATCGTGTGTCTTTTCAATCTTCTGCCCCCAGCCCACGTCTCGGGGCTTCTAGGGTCCAGCCTCGTCTCTGATCTTCCATCAGCTGCTGTGTATGGTAACTGATAAGCATGTGGCTGGCCAAATGCAGCCGCTAGCGCAGCCTGTGGCATCGTACACTTTCACCTCCTTCAGTAAAGACCTGATGGATAGCTCTGCTTCCTTGGGGAAACCAGTCTGTGGGGACCCCTCCCTTTTCCACCACATGTCCTAGCAAGATCCTAAGCAAGGCACCCCTTCCCTAGCTGTTCTCTTGCTCAGCTCCTAACCTCATTTGCCCTTAGAGTTCATTTTTTATTTGCTTTCAAAGTGACTGCTGGGGGTTCAAACACTCTTAGCCACTGAGCCATCTCCCCAGCCCTAATCTCTGGATCTTAAAAACTACACACATGGGTTGGTTGGTCAGGGTCAGTCCTTCCCCCTCTCCGCCCCCGCCCCAATCTATTTATTTTATGTGTGTAAAGGTCTTGCCTACATGTATGTATGTAAGCCACTCGTGTGCCTGGTGCCAGAGGCAATTAGAAGTTAGCACAGAACCCCCTGGAACTAGAGTTTACAGGATGGCTGTGAGCCACCACATGGGTGCTAGAAACTGAATTTAGGTCCTCTGCAAGAGTATCAAGTGCTCTTAACCTCAAAGCAATCTTTCTAGCACCTCCACATGGGCCTTTTGCTTCATAAATGCAATTGGGAGCACAAGGAAGCCAGGCGAGGAGTGAGACTCCGTGGCTTGCCTTAAGAAAATCCAGACAAGTTGCATATGGAGGAACTGTCAGCTTTGATAAGACCTTGCCTAGAGAAATGGAGATACGCTGCCCAGTGAGAAGGCTCAGTAGGCAAAGGCTCTTGACACCAAGTCTGACAATCTGACTTCAATCTCCGTAGGACCCACAGGGAGAAAGAAGAGAACTATCTATCTTCCCCTACTTGTCCTCCGGTTTCCACTTGTGCACGGAGACACTTTCCCTACATAATGACCTCGAATCCACAAGGATCCACTTACCTCTGATTCCCCAGTACTAGGAATAAAGAACATAGCACCATATCCAGCTTCCAAAACTTTTGTTTTAGCCAGATGTGGTGGCGCACGCCATTTGTCCCAGCACTTGGGAGACAGAGGTCAGCCTGGTCTACAGCCAGTTCCAGGACAGCCAGGACTACACAGGGAAACCCTTTCTTGAAAAAAACAAAAACAAAAAGAAACAAACAAACAAACAAAAAAGGAGGTAGGCAGATCTCTATGAGTTCAAGGCCTACCAGGTCAATATAGTGAGTTCCGGGACAACCAGGGCTAGAGCTAAAGACCCTGCCTCAAAGACAGATAAAAAACAAAATTAAAACAGAGATTTAGGAGAGTGTCCTACCCACCAAGGAAACCATCCAGCAGGAAAAGCAGAGTAAAGTTTTCTTTTTTTTTTTTTTAATAAAGATTCATTATTATATGTAAGTACACTGTAGCTGTCTTTTAGACACACCAGAAGAGGTCGTCAGATCTCATTACGGTGGTTGTGAGCCACCATGTGGTTGCTGGGATTTGAACTCAGGACCTTCAGAAGAGCAGTCAGTACTCTTACCCGCTGAGCCATCTCACCAGCCCCAGAGTGAAGTTTTCTAAATACCTTAGGAGTCTCCATCTATATCATTCAAGACCCTGGAGGGAAGGCCATGAGTCACAAGCTGCACTGGGAGTCCAGGTATTCTGTGTGATGTCAGTAACCTGTGGGCCTTTAGGGAGCCCCCAGTCACACTGCTCCAGTTCGCCCTGGAATACTATGGAAAACTGTATGATTAATGAAAATAAACCTTGCCTCATGGCACACAAATAACAACTAAACAAAGTCTCAAATTTGCCTTTCTGTTTCTATAGCTTCCACCTCATTTCCATCTAGTTCCTTCTCCCATACCCTGGCTTCACCTTCTGCATCCCAGTAAATGGCAGCAGCATTCAACCTGCTGATCAGAGCAAAAATCTCACACTCATGGGCACAGGCACATATGCATGAAATCCCAGTGCTCGGGAGGCTGAGGCTGAAGAACTACCTCAAGTGAGACCAGCCTGGGCAACCGTATACAGCCAATAAAACAAGACAATAAAAGAATTTAGGGCTCTATCTAGCAGGATAGGACATACCTGTAATCTCAGTTTTTGGGAGACCACTGCTGTTGGAAGATAGCCTGAGCTACTTAGAACTGACCTAAAACAAGCAAACAAACCACACCAAGGCTTTTCCTCATTCACACGTACATTTAATTCACTGACAACTGAAGCAAGCTCTGCCTTCAAAACCATGTCCAGGAGTTCTCACCAAGATTACAGCAGCAGCTTCCTGTCTGTGTGCTTCCTTACATAAGGCCTATTGTTGCTTTCACATAGAGCAGCCACAGCAAACCTTAAAGTACACAAGTGTATTAGATGAGGTCAATTCTCTGCTTAAAGTTTTCAAATAGCTTCTCATTACACTGAAAATGAGCTTCACCCTCAGAAGCCAGGATTGAGAAGGCCTGCCCTAGGCATCTGAAGCCTCTGGGGCCCACATATCCTGGCCTTGCCATCCTTCCTTCTTTGGTGTCAAGCTCATTGCCACACCAAGGGTTTTGGTCTTGCTGTTCCCTCTGTCTGGGATTCACTTCCTCCTGACACCCACATTGCTCACTCCTTCCATCCAAGCCTGGGCTCAGATGTTGGATATTCACTTTGACACTGTGGCAGTCTCCTGCTCCCTGTAAGTGCTCAAATATCCCTTTATTTTTACTCTAGAAGCTCTAAATTTCCTCAGCTCACAGTACCTATTGTCAAAATATGTATTTATTTGTCATGGGGAGGGGGGCACACATACGTGCCATAGTTCATTTGTGGACGTCAGGGGACAACTTGAAGGACTTGCTTTCTCCTACCATGTGTGTCCTGGATCAACTCGCATCACCAGGCTTTGAGGGGAGGGCATCTTTGCTCACTTCACCCAACCCATCTTTTTACTTCTGGGTCGAAAAATACCCAGCAGAGAGTTCCAGGCCAACTAGAGCTACATAATAGGGAGACCTTGTCTCAAAAGCCAAAAACAACCACCAAAACTACCCAGAAGTTTTATCTTTTTTTTTTTTTTTTAAGATTTATTTTATGTATGTGAGTACACTATAGCTATCTTCAGACACACCAGAAGAAGGCATCCAAACCCATTACAGATGGTTGTGAGCCACCATGTGGTTGCTGGAATTTGAACTCAGGACCTCTGGAAGAGTAGTTAGTGCTCTTAACCTCTGAGCCATCTCTCCAGCTCCCCAAAAGTTTTATCTCTAAGTGGTGGCATACGCTCAGAATTCCAGCACTTGGAGAACCAAGTGGGAGGATTGCCCCGAATTCAAGGTCATCCTGAGCTACAGAATGAGCCCATGTAAAAAAACACATACATACAACAAAGTAATTAATTACTTGATTAAAAAAGGGCTGAGGATCTATAGCTTGGTGGTAGGGCACTTGCCTAGCATGTATGAGGCCCTAGGCTCAATTCCTCAAGAACAAAATACACACACACACACACACACTCTCACACACACACACACACACACACACTCACACACACACACACA
>NW_022196900.1:81086220-81086495 GCF_008632895.1 Mastomys coucha | reverse complement strand
ACACACACACACACACACACACACACACACACACTTGGATTAAAGGTTTATTTTACTTCTTATCCTGTGTTTATATGTGAGTCTGCGCTTGGGTATGTGTAAGTGTGGGTGTACATGAAGGCCAGAAGAGGACATTGAATCCAAAATGTACCCAACATAGATGCCAGGAACCAAACTCTGTTCTCTTCAAGAATAGCAATCACTCAACCGGGCGGTGGTGGCACACATCTTTAATCCCAGCACTTGGGAGGCAGAGGCAGGTGGATTTCTGAGTT
>NW_022196900.1:81083721-81086082 GCF_008632895.1 Mastomys coucha | reverse complement strand
AAAAAAAAAAAAAAAAAAAAAGAAGAAGAAGAAGATAGAGAGCAACTGAGAAAGACATCTAATCTTGACCTTCGGTTTCCATATGCACGTGGTCGCACATACACAAACACACACACACACATTATACCACAGACATACATACCCTAAATAAACCTAAAAATAAAAAGGATTACCTATTAGTACTACCACCGTTTGATAGCAAGTCACTTTATTCATATACTATTTATAATCAGGCTTGAGATGTAGCTCTGTTGAGAGTTTGCACTCCAGCTTCCACCCCAGTACTGCATGAAACTGTGGGTGGTGGTGCACGCCTGTGATCCAGCATTCAGTAAATGGAGGCAGAAGGATCAGTAAGTTCAGGGTCGTCCTCCACTACATAACAAGCTCAAGGTCAGTCTATGCTACATGAGATCCTGTCTCACCAAAATAAACAAATCACTCATGAATACCAGACACTAAAGATAAGCCTTGGGAAACAGGGCTCTCTCTCCCTGGGCAACTCCCTGAGATGTAGAAAGGCACTGGAGTGCAGCAGGCATGTACCACAGGCTTGGAATGAGAGTACCTGGGAAGTGAAGTTCAAGGCCTACTCCACCACCATCTTCCTGTGTAATGACAAGTCACCCCCTTCTTTGGGTCTCCCTTTTATATCTATAACAGAGGGACACTACCATTGTGAGCTCCTGGGGCTCTATAACAGACAGAGGCACCGGAGCTTCTCAGCCTAAGGAGCTATGACTGTGATGGCTGTCTATGCACTCCTTGGCCTCCTGGCATGCTCTGTGCCACAGATGTGTGCCGGAAGCTGCCTTGCTCTATTCCATCTTGTCAGTCCTCTCCGTGAGATGGACTGTCTTCATTCGTGACTGTGGATGGAAACTTTAAGGCACGGTTTAGGGAATTTCCAGCTATGAGCAGTTCTCGGAACCTTTTCTCCCAGGCATCCGGCATGGAAGCTGGTGGACAACAGTTCTCGGCTGCATTTACTCCGCGGCACCACTATGCCCTCTGGCCACAGCTTCCCCTCCTCCTCAGCTGAAGCTTCCCCAGTTCCTCTCTGCTCCTCTCTCAGCACTCCAATCCTCTGTCACCCAATCTACAAGGTAACAAGATTTGTCCTTCCTTCTTGTGTTCAGTTACCAGGTCTAGGAGTATCATCCTTATTGACTTATTTATTTAGAAACAGGAACGTACAATGTAATCCTGGCTCACCTGAGCCCCATATATAGGTCAGGTTGGCCTAGAACTCCATATGTAGACCAGGTTGGCTTCAAATTCAGAGATTTACCAGCCTCTGTCTCTGGAGTGCTAGAATTAACAGCATGTGCCACACCAGGCTCTCTTCAACATTTTATTTTTTTTTTTTTAAAGATTTATTTATTTTATGTATATGAGTACACTGTAGCTGTCTTCAGACACACCAGAAGAGGGCATCAGATCCAATTACAGATGGTTGTGAGTGACCCATGTGGTTGCTGGGAATTGAACTCAGGACCTCCTCTGGAAGAACAGTGCTCTTAACCACTGAGCCATCTCTCTATTGAACCCTCTTTTACATCCCTACTGCCATGCCTTAGTTTCTTTTTTTTTTCTTTTTATTATTATATAGACACACCAGAAGAGGGAATCAGATCTCATTACGGATGGTTGTGAGCCACCATGTGGTTGCTGGGATTTGAACTCAGGACCTTCGGGGGAGCAGTCAGTGCTCTTACCCACTGAGCCGTCTCACCAGCCCCCATGCCTTAGTTTCAACCTTGATTTCTGCAAGGCTTGTGCCAGCATGCCTGCCCTCCTACCCATTCAGTCAAGGGGTAGAAGTCATCCTTCTCAGCCCGTCCGTCACCTATGTGTTAAGTCCCCCAGTGACCTAAATCACCTTTGAAACAAAACCTGAACTTGTGTTTATTTAACACACAAAGTCCTCTATAAGTTACCCCAAGCTGTCTCTCTAGCCGCATTTCCCACCCTCACTCCTGCCTCTCCAGCCCTCAACCCACTCACAATGAAACTACTGCCCTCTTTACCACAACCCTGTATGTATTTGAGACCATGCACCAATTCTATCAGCATCTGGTAAACTACACTCACCTTTTCACTTCACAGTCTAGCTCAGAACCACCACGTCCATAAAGCTGCCTCCGGTCCTCTCCAGGACCCTCGTTGATTCTGCTCCTCCTCCTCCACGCCTTACGTCTGGAGGAGGAGGAGGAGGAGGAGGAGCAGCAGGAGGAGGAGGAGGAGGAGGAGGAGGAGCAGCAGCAGCAGGAGGAGGAGGAGGAGAAGAAGAAGGAGGAGCAGCAGCAGCAGCAGGAGGAGGAGGAGGAGGAGGAGCAGCAGCAGCAGGAGTAGGAGGAG
>NW_022196900.1:81072159-81082552 GCF_008632895.1 Mastomys coucha | reverse complement strand
CAGCAGGAGGAGTAGGAGGAGGAGGAGGAGCAGCAGCAGCAGGAGGAGTAGGAAGAGGAGGAGCAGCAGCAGCAGCAGCAGCAGCAGTAGCAGTAGCAGCACTTTATCTGCTTAGGCAGCTTGCTGGCCCTCTTAATTAGTTCTTTGTTTACATGTGTGTGCACACATGAATATGTGCCTATATAGGGGGTTGGGGGTGGGCAGAGGATAACTTGTGGGAGCTGGTTAGCTGGTTCTTTCCTTCTATCATGCGGGTCTCAGGGGTTAAACTCGGATTGTCAAGCTTGGTAGCAAATGCCTTTACCTGAATCATCCCTACAACTCAGCTTTGAGGTTTGCTTTTTTTTTTAAGATTTATTTTTATTTTTAATCTGTTTACTATTTATTTATTTTTGGGTCAGGGTCATTCTGTGTAGCCCTGCCAGTATTAGAATGGAACAATGTTGACAAAGCTGGCCTTGAACTCCCAAAGAACTGCCTGCCTCTGCCTCCCATGTGCTGAGGTTAAAGGCATGTACCATCATGCTCAGTCTAAAAAAAAAATTTTTTTTTTAATTTTAAAAAGTATTTTATGGCCAGGCAGTGGTGGCCTATGCCTTTAATCCCAGCACTTGGGAGGCAGAGGAAGGTGGATTTCTGAGTTTGAGGCCAGCCTGGTCTACAGAGTGAGTTCCAGGACAGCCAGGGATACAAAGAGAAATCCTGTCTCAAAGAAAAAAACAAAACCAAAAAAAAAAAGTATTTTATGTATATGAGTATTTGACCATACCACATGTATGCCTGGTGCCTCCATAGGTCAAAAGGTGTAAGATCCCCTAGAAATGGGGTACAAATGGCTGTGAGATATCATGTGATTGCTGAAAGTCTCCAAGAGGAGCCAGTACTCTTAACAACTGAGGCATCTCTCTAGCCCCAAGATTTACTTTATTTTTAAGTGTGTGTGTGTGTGTGTGTGTGTGTGTGTGTGTGTGTGTGTGTGTAATCCAGAAGAGGGCATCGATCCCCTAGAGCCAGGATTATAAGTGGTAGTGAGCTGTTTGTGGGTGCTGGAAACTGAACTTGGGTCACCTGTCCTGCACGCTTGTCTTCTGTGACAGGGATTTGCTGTACAGCCGAGGCTAGCTGAACCTGCTGGCTCTGCTTCCAGCTTCTGGGATCCCAGCACACGCAGCTCTGAGCTTGCACTTGTGCCCTAACTAGCTCAGCTGTCTGAGAAGTCTGGCCTCTTTAGCCAGAGAGACAGAGGACTCTTTCCTGTGGCCCCAGCTTGCCATAACAAGTGGTACTTACTTGGCCTTTGATGATGAATACTGAACAAAACAATCTGTTTTCTCCTCATTGGGGCCATTTCTTAGGGCTGATCCCTGAGTGCACTCCTGATGGCTACCTGCCACGCCTACACTTGACTCACTTCCCACTGAGAGCCTAGTTGGTTAGTCCTAACCACTGCAGCTTGATCTGGGTGTGGAGAAGTATAGAATCAATCTTCCTTCCTTCCTTCCTCTTTAATTCTGACTCTGCATTACCATCTGGAGAGATGGCTCAGCGGTTAAGAGCACTGACTGCCCTTCCGAAGGTCCTGAGTTCAAATCCCAGCAACCACATGGTGGCTCACATCCATCCGTAATGAGATCTGATGCCCTCTTCTGAGGTGTCTGAAGACAGCTACAGTGTAATTACATATAATAAATAAATCTTTAAAAACAACAACAACGCCGGGCGGTGGTGGCACACGCCTTTAATCCCAGCTCTTGAGAGACAGAGGCAGGTAGATTTCTGAGTTCAAGGCCAGCCTGGTCTACAAAGTGAGTTCCAGGACAGCCAAGACTACACAGAGAAACCCTGTCTTGAAAAACCAAAAAAAAAAAAACAACAACAACAACAACAATCTTCCCACACAAACCTTGCTTTACAGATGCTTCCCCTTAGCCTGAAGAGCAGTATAGCCAAACCCAGACCCACAGAGCCTGACTTCAAAACCTCTGAGCCCAGAGTATATTGGAACTCAGAATTTGGGGCACTTTGGAATGATAAGACATTACCTACACCACTTTGATAACAATCCCAGTAGAAGCTGAGACAGAGTGCAACTTAAGAATAGCAACACTTGGATAAATAAAGTCTATAAATAGATGCATATCGGTAAAAGGAAGTTTCACTGCCAAATCTAGCTTGAGCCAAACAAAACTTCTCATCAGCCCCCAAAGCTTCTGAGAGTTCAGAACTGCCAATAAAGCAGCAAAGATGATGCTGAGTGGTGGTGATAATGCTGAGTGCGGCCAGCTGTATCGCCATGCGCTAGAAAGGACTGTGAATCTATGTTCACTTACACAGCACTTACACATTTCTGTAGACAATGCAGACATATCGCTCTGGTTTGGTTGCAGTTTCTCCGCAGGCTTCTCTGGAAAGCTATCCTTCATTTAGCAATGGTAAGTGGGAATGGAACCTCTAAGAGTTGAAGCCTCTGGAGGTGATCAGGTCAGCTGGGGATGCCAGTCTCAGAAGGGAGTAAGGCTGTTCTTGTGAGACACCAGTTAATTCCTTCAATGGCTAGTCACTACAAAAAGAACCACCCTGGCCCTTGAATTGTTCTGGCTTCACGGGGTGGCCTCTTCTACATGCAATGCTAAACACTGTTGAATGCTCAAACTTGGGCCTTTGGCTACCAAAACTGTAAGCCAAAGAAATATCTTTTAAAAATAATCTCAACTAAAGCTGGGCAGTGGGAACACACATTTTTGGTTCCAGCATTTGGAAGACAGAGGGAGGAAAATCTCTTGAGTTTGAGGCCAGTCTGGTCTACAGAGTGAGTTCCAGGACAGCCAGGCCTACACAGAGAAACCCTGTCTTGAAAAACAGAAACAAAATAAACAAACAAAAACTAAAAACCATATAAATTCCCCCCTCTTTCCTCCCTCCAGACTCTCCCTATGGCCACACACCCCCCCTTTCAAACTCAGCCTCTTTTTAGAACTTTTCTTTGTACAACATGCAGGACCAGGGTTTGGGGGTTTTGTTTTTGTGAACAGGCTGGCTTCAGATTCACAGATCTGCCTGCCTCTGCCTTCCGAGTGCTGGCATTAGAGATGTGCTGGTGCCTTCACACCCAACCAAGGGCTTCTCAACAGCATCAGAAAATAAAGATCTATAAACAAAGAAAATCTAGAAGGGCACACAGCAACTATTTAATAATGGTCATTTCTCCGTGCTGATCTTTTTCTCTTTACTTATTTCTGCTATTTTTTTTTTCATTTTGTTTTGGCTTTATTTTTGAGGTGGGTCTCACATAGTCTAGGCTAGTCATAAACTCAGTATGTAGCAGAGAATGACTTTGAACTTCTGATCATCCTGCCTTCATCTACAGAGAACTGTGACTACAGGTGTGTGCTGCTACATCCTGTCAGTTTTTACAGAGCTGTGGATCAAACCCCTGGCTTTGTGCCTTGAGGCAAGCACTCTCGCAACTGAGCTGTTGAGGTTTTGTCTGTTGCTATGTACTGTATTGTTAATACTGGCCCCCAAGATCTGGTTACCCCCAGGAGGAGATCCTCACGTATAACAAGTGATGCTATATATATAGCCTTGCCTCCCAAGTGGTCCCTGATTGGTCAATAAAGATGTCTATAGCCTGTAGCTGGGCAGAAGAGAGGGCTTCTTCTGTTTGGGCTAAGAGTCTGAACAAGAGGAGAGAGAGAAGAAGGAAGAAGATACCATATGGTGAGTGGTTTGTGAGAGCATGCCCATGAGAGCTGGCCAATTGGACTAGGAGCGGCCCAGGCAGAACGCGGCAAGTTATATCTCGAGTTATTGACAGGGGCGTAGACAAAGTAACATGGAGGGTTCATATCTGCCCATTTCTAATGCTTTAAGGCTTATTATAAATATAAAGGATTTTATGTCTTTTGTTTGGGGATTAAATGATCAGAGATAGGGTAGAAACCCCCATTTAATAATTCCTACCTCACTGAGCCATATCCTCACTGAGCCCTAATCTGCGGTTTACATGTTACATAAAGACACAGGCTTTTGCAGTCAGAGACTTAGGTTCTACTGCCTCTTACTGTACATGTACAAGCTATCTAACCTAAAGCCTCTGCTTCCTTGGCTAAAGACAATTAAGCATATTAATTCCTTCTTCCTCTGGTTGCTGTCTTTTCCCAGAATTAACTTGAAGCTGTCCTTCCCTAGGTAGCCAGGTGCTCTATAGGTCAAACAACGCCCAGAACTACAAGACAAAGAGACAAGGCCTCAGTTTCAAACTCTTGACACCAGGCCTACCACTCATGTGCACTATGGACTTTTACATGAAAGTAAAAATGTATACTTAAACCCAAGTCAAAATATCCTATTTCTGTGCCTGTGGGATGGCTTAGCTGGGTAAAGCACTTGCCACACAAGCCTGATGACCCGAGCTCAATCCCTGGAGCCATATACAGGTAGGAGAGAACTGACTCCATATCATCCTCTGACCTCCAAAGGTGGACTGACAGACATGGCCGCCCATCCACACACACATGAATATATACAAAAACGGAAACAGACTGGACATACCTACACATACCTTTAATCCTAGCACTTGAGAGGCATCTACATAGGAAGCTCCAGGCCAGCCAGGGATATATAGTGAGACCCCATCTCAGAGGGGGAAAAAAAAAAACTTTTGTGGACAGATGCCCTGCCCAACAGTGTGACAACTGACAATTAAATAAATTAAACACCTAAAATGTGACTACAACAAACAAGAAATTCAATTTTTTTTGTTTTTGTTTTTCGAGACAGGGTTTCTCTGTGTAGCCCTGGCTGTCCTGGAACTCACTCTGTAGACCAGGCTGGCCTCGAACTCAGAAATCCACCTGCCTCTGCCTCCCAAGGGCTGGGATTAAAGGCATGTGCCACCACTGCCTGGCGAGAAATTCAATTTTTAATTTTACTTTATATAACCGGTAGTTGCTAGCTATCATAACTATCGGTACAGATTCAGGCCTGGTGCCTCCTCTGAGAATGGCCATACATCATGCATGGGTCACTGCAAGCAGGGTCATTCAGCTCAGCCTTCCTCTGTCTCCTGAGTCCCCACAAGCTGTTCTATACTTGGGTGGGCCTCAGGGAAAACTGTGACCCCACATCTATGCTCTCTTCCTGAGCTCTCAATGCAGTCAGCAGCTCCCTCCATCCCTCTGACTTCAGCTTGGGATGGATCCTACCATCCACTCACCCTTCCTCTGGGGCCCCTCTTCATCCTCACAGCCGCTATTCTCCAGGCTACCACCTCTTCATTTACTACCACTGAGCCTAAGAGATCCTCCCATTTCTTGCCCAATGTAGTCTCTGGTCTTGGCTACATGAAACTCTGATTTCATCTTTCTGTTACAAAACATTCAGGGTTAGATGATGCCTGCAGGTTAAGGCTAAAACTGGTTCAACTGGCACCCAAAGTGCTTTGCATATTGGCTTTATTCTCCCTCATTAATCCACCACCCAGACATCTCAATCTACAAGGACAGGTTCCCACACATGCTGCATTCACTCCTACAATATAAAGTCCCTCCCACTCCCTGGCCACCTCACCTGTAGAACCCAGCATCAACTCCTGCCTCCCCACTCACAAGGCTCTTCTCACCCACATGTGAGCCTTCAGTAGGTTCCTCTGGAAATCCAGAGATCCTTAGCGGGTACTTTAAGAGACATTAGAAGAAAACCTCAGGCTTTGGGATAAATAAAGCTGGGTATTTTCCCAGCTCCAAGCATTATATCATGTGAAACCTCAAGCAAAAGACAATTTGTTTCCTCATTTGTAAAGTGGTGACCATGAAGCCAAATGATGATCAAATGCATAGCTTTTGAGCATGATGGCTCAAGGAGACTGGTGCTGGAGGACTCTTCAAAGCCAGCCCTGAAACCACAGTGTGTTCCAGACCAGACCAGGCTACAGAGTAAGAACCTGTCTCAAAGTAAAGAGTGCAGTGTCTGTACGCAGCAGGCACTCAGACGTTCTGTTCTGCTCTTTTCCTCCTTCTCCGTAAGTACTAACCCCCACAGTGTTTGATGGCGTATCCTGACACAAAAGTACTGGACTATGTATGCCTTATAGGCTGGAGAGATAGACAGCTCAGTGGTTAAGAGTCCTTGTTGCTCTTGCAGAGAGGATCTGGGTTTATTTACCAGCACCTACTTTGGGATCTTGTAGAGGATCAAGGTACAGATGCAGCTCACAAACACCTATAACCTTATCTCCAAGAGATCAGATACCCTCCTCTGGCATAAGGGTGTATGCCCCAGGCCCTCTCCGCTTCCTGGATGCCAGGGAGGGAACTGCTTTCCTTTACTATGTTCTTTCAGTAGGATGGTTTTGCTTTACCAGAAGTTTAAGTCTAAAGCAAATAGAAATTTTAAAAAAGAGAACAAAGAAGTGGGGGGCAGGGAACAATGGGAGCCGATGACCACAAAGTTAAATTTCTGCAACCATGATATGCCAAAATGAATTTGTGTGTGTGTGTGTGTGTGTGTGTGTGTGTGTGTGTGTGTCTGTAGGTGCACATATGTGTGGGTATCCTCAGCAGTCAGAAGGAATTGGGTCTCCTAGAGCTGGAGTTACAGGTGGTTGTGAGCTGCCCAACATGAGTGCTGAAACTGAACTAAGGTCCTCTATGAGCGCAGCGAGTGTTCCCAACCACTGAACCATCTCCTGGCCCACTTTAAGTTGTTTTCCTCTGGGATTTTGTCATGATGATTAAAACAAACAATCAAAAAGTAAACAAATAAACAAACTTTCCTGGGCAGTGTTGGCACATGACTGAATCTCAGGATTTGGGAGACAGAAGCAAACGGATCTCTGTGAGTTCAAGACCATCCTGGTCTATAGATCAAGTTCCAGGATAGCCAGGGCTACATAGAGTAACTCTGTCTCAAAAAACCAAACCAAGCCAGGCGGTGGTGGTGCATGCCTTTAATCCCAGCACTTGGGAGGCAGGGGCAGGCGGATTTCTGAGTTCAAGGCTAACCTGGTCTATAGAGTGAGTTCCAGGACAGCCAGGGCTACACAGAGAAACCCTGTCTTGAAAAACTAAAAAAAATAAAAATAAAAATAAAAATAAAAAAAGCAAACCTCAACATGCTCCCAAGACAAAAAAAAATGAAGATTTCCTTCCAGAACTCTTCTTACTGTTGTTTGGGATAGGGTCTCATAGCAGACAGGAGACTGGCCTTTAACTTACAAATTCACTACATAGTTGAAGATGGCCTTGAATTCCTGATCCTTCTGCTACCTTACAAGTATGTACTGCAGCGCCTAGCTCCCAGAATTTTTATAGCACAGTATTAGGGTCCATAGATCACAGTCATTGCTTAATAAATTACAACTGCTAATAATTGTGGCACATTCTGAGCCAAAAGGTAAGACTTTGAACTCCACACAAACCTCAGACTTCCTATTTTCTTCTTTAGAGGACAAGAGGACACTTTTAATTAATTATTTTATTGTTATATTGTACTGTTACATAAGACCATTTCCATGGATGCATATGATGCATTTTGAGCTCACACACCCAATGCCTACCCCCTTCTCTTCTTCCCCCAATCCCCAACTAGTCGTCTTTATTCCCCTAGATGGTTTCACTTCTACTTGCCGTCTATTATTACCATCTATACACACAACTTTATCCATATAAATCTAGGACCCACAAAAAAAACATGAGATGCTTTGTGTGTGTTTGGTGCTCATGTGTGTCCTTTTTGAGCTAGGATCTCTCAACGACCTGAAGCTTGTGGATTAGACTAGACTGGCCGGTGGGCCCCAGCGAAGCTTTTCCCTCTGCTTCCCGAGCACTGGGACTGAAGGGCCATGGCACCAAGCCAGCTCTATGGGATGCCAGAGATCCAACTCATGCTTATGCAGCAAGAACTTTAAGCACTCGACTATTCCCCAGGCCCCAATATTTATTTTCCTGAGAATGATGTAATTCTACTTAATATGACTATTTCTAGCAGCAGGTTGGCCTTGAACTCCCAATCTTTCTGCCACCATGCCAGGCTTTGAATTTTATTCTTATAGCAAAGGAAAACTAAGTGTTTACATAGTACCCAGTACACAAAGCTAGTTTTGTTTTGTTTTTTTAAAATTTAGTTATTTTAAAAAAGGGGGGGGCTGATGAGATGGCTCAGTGGGTAAGAGCACTGACTGCTCTTCCGAAGGTCCTGAGTTCAAATCCCAGCAACCACATGGTGGCTCACAACTACCCATAATAAGATCTGATGCCTTCTTCTGGTGTGTCTGAAGTCAGCTACAGTGTATATATGTATATAATAATAAATAAATCCTTTAAAAAAAGATTTATTTATTTTATGCATACAAGTGCTCTATCTGCATGTATACCTACATGCCAGAAGAAGACATCAGATCTCATTATAGATGGCTGGAAGCCACCATGTGGCTGCTGGGAATTAAACTCAAGACCTCTGGAAGAGCAGCCAGTAGCTCAACCACCTCCCCAAACCCCTGAGCCATGTCTCCAATCCAGCTAGGAGTTCTTAAGTGAATTTAATAACACAGAGCACCTGGCATTAAAAAGAATGGAAAGAGCCCTTTGTTACCCTTTGAGCCTGCCTACCGATCCAAACAGTTATGAGTTTGTTTGTTTGGGCTTGGTTTTTGCCTTTTCTGAGAAAGGATCTTATGTATAAAAAAAGTACCACAAAACCAGGCCTGGTGGTACATGCCTGTAATTTTAGCACTTGGGAGGTGGATGCAGGAAAATCAAGATTAAAATGTTTAAGGAGGTGTAGGGGAACACAGAAACTCAAGTCTAAACACCACATTTTTTGCTCTAAGTCTTGAATTCAAAATCTGGTGTGTTCCCTGTACAAAACAAAGGTAAACAAGGACTAAAAACAAGCATCCAAGCTTTCAAGGAGAGAGGCTCTGGCACAGTCACTTGACACAGGTCAGGGGTGATAGCTACTGGAGATGGCTTGACTTTTCCTCCAGACTCCCTCTCTTCAGCCAGCAGGCCTTCAGTGAACTGTCTGTGGTCTGGTGATAGGACCGAAAGTGGGAAGAACAAGCCAGGAAGCAGTGGGGGGAAGGAGAGGAGGGTGTAGAGCAGTTCACAAAAGGGGAGGGAGGGAGGGGGCATGCTGCACATAAAGACTATAATTTATAGTTTCCTCAGTTCAACCAAAGGCAGACTTTTCTTTTCCCTTTAGACAGGGCCTCAAGCAGCCCAGGTGGACCTCAAACTCCTGATCCTCCGGCCTCCACTTCCCAAGCGTTTACAATTATAGGCCTGAGCCTCACCTTGCTGGCTCAGACAGACTTTTTTCCAAACCTACTGACGAAAAATGCCAAGAACAGAAAGTTCAAGAGTTCAAGTTCAATCTTATAAACATGGAGCCAGGGCTAAAGGAACAGCTCTTGTTGCTGAGCCTCATAATCTGAGTTTAATCTCCAGGACCCATGTGGTAAAAGGAGAGAACCTCCACCCTTGCCCCATGGCACATGAATGGCTGTGTGTGTGTGTGTGTGTGTGTGCATGTTTACATGTGACACAAATAAATAAAATTTTCAGAAATTCAGCCTAGTTGGTCATGGTAGAACACTCCTTTAATCACAGCATTGGGAAGTAGAGGCAGGTGGATCTCTGTAACTTCAAGGCAAGCCAGGGCTACACAGTGAAGACCTTGTCTCAAAAAAATGTCAACGAAGAGGTAAAAAAGTACAGGGCTTTAACCAGAAACAATAAGCAACGTTTGAAGTGAATAAAGGTGAGTTGTGGCTCAGGTGAGAGTAGAGGCCAGCTGCGGTGAAGGCCTGAACGCAGCACTAAGGAGTCTGAACTGTATTCCTAGGAATGCACTGGGGTATGGAGCAATACTCACCCCAGACACAAATAAAGGGGATGTGTTAGGAAGTGTGCTAAGGGAGGGAGAGGGGAATTTGAGTGCAGGTAGGAAAGCAAGGGCTGGGATGTGGCTCAACGGGAGAACAACTGCCTAGCATAAGCAAAGTAGCTTGATGGCCAGAACTGAAAAATGAAAAATAAAAAAATGAGCTGGGTGTGGTGGTGTACGCCTTTAATCCCAGCGAGGCCAGCCTGGTCTATAGAGTGAGCTCCAGGACAGCTAGGGATACACAGAGAAACAAAAAAAAACAAAAAAAAAAAAAAAATGAAAGTAGGAGAAGATTAGTACAGAGACACTGCAATTGTCTAGGTAAGAATGCCAGGCAGGGCTGGCAAGATGGCTCCGCAGGTAAGAGCACGACTGTTCTTCTGAAGGTCCTGAGTTCAAATCCCAGCGACCACATGGTGGCTCACAACCACCCTTAATGAGATCTGATGCCTTCTTCTGGAGTGTCTGAAGACAGCTACAGTGTACTTACATATGATAAATAAAT
>NW_022196900.1:81052379-81072149 GCF_008632895.1 Mastomys coucha | reverse complement strand
AAAAAAAAAAGAATACCAGGCAATGATGGCACACGCCTTTAATCCCAGCAGGCAGATGCAGTCGGATCTGAGTTCAGGACCAGCTTGGTCTATAAAGCAAATTGCAAGACAGCTAGGACTATATAAAAAAGAAAAAGAGAAAGGAAGAAAAGAAAAAAGAAAAAGAGGAAAGAAAGACCCTCAAAATATAGAGATTTTGTAATGTGAGTAGACAGAGGCAATGCTGCAATTAAAAACAATTTTGCTTACCAGATGTGAGAGAGAGAAGCAAACCTTGGCTAACCACAGGAGATGGGACATGGTAGCACAGACCTCCAAGCCCAGCATGCAGGGGCCGGAGACAGATTTTACTATGAGTTCAAGCCAGCCTGGGCTACATGATGAGCTAGGGGGTAATCCTAAACTAGCATGCAAGATTTTTGTCTGATAAAGAAAAAACATAACAATAAGATAAAACAACCATGGCTTTTAGTGGTTGCACTGAGAGAACAGAATCAGGAGGTGAGGTGAGGGGGAGAGAGTGTGACAGCAGGCAGAACGCAAGCTCTGTAATCCCAGCAGGCCAGGCGGGAGGCATAGGTAGGACTTCATGTCCTCAGGAGCTCAAGCCTAGCCTGGGCTATGTGAAGCTCCATTTCCAAAAGGGGGATGAGGGAGACAAGTGGGTAAAAACTTAGCCGAGTGTAGCAGCACACTGCATCACGTGTAAGTCCAGGATTTGGAAGGCTAAGGCAGAAAGGATCTGCAGCTCTCTGTGGGAAGAGTCCACTCCTGGATAGGCTTCGGGGGCCACCAGAGTCTAAGCTCTTGTGGGTAGGCATAGACGACGTCCATTTCCCAAGCAAAAGTCTCACCCAAGGAAAGAAGTGAGCATCTTTCCTTCCAGGAAGCAAACTTTTACTCCCACTTCAGAGATGTAAGAACTTACTCCCATTTCACAGTCAGGGGCTGGGGAAGAGACGGTACGTAAGTAGGTAAGATAGGTAAGAGCACTGCTGGATGAACACGAGGACCTGAGTTTAGATTCCCACACCCACATAAAAAGACAGGATGGCTGTGCACGTTTTAAGTCCAGCATTGGCGAGAAGGGGCTGGGGGCACAAGAAGATTGTTGGGACTCAACAGCCATCAGTCTAGCAGAAAACCAATGAAGCCCCAGGTCCAGTGAAAGCACTTGTGTCAAGAAATGAGGCAGAAATTGAGGCACCTCACACCCTCTTCCAGTCTCCGCACACCACGCCGACAAAGACATCTGCACACCCACACGGGAACACACCACATATGCATACAAAGAAAAAAAGAAAGAAAAGAACAATCAAAACAGGTTACTTGTTGAAGCACATTTTACATTTTTGAAATACCCAGGCCACTGACACACACACTTTATTAATCCTTATCAAGATGCCAATAATGAAAGTCTCTCTCCTGTTAATATTTGCTAACTTCAGTCCACAGATGGATCATCAGTGAAGTCTACAAAATTATGAAAGGATTTCTTCCACTCTTTTTCTAGTGCTGGGGATTTGGGACCTTACATATACTATGGAGCTGGGGTCTGTGTAGCTTCCCAAGTGGTGGATGGGATTGCAGGCATGAGCCACCACCGCTGGGCTACTTTTGGTTTTGTTGGAATTTTTTTCTTTTTTGTTTGGGTTGTTGTTGTTGTTGTTACAGTGTATTTTAGGCAACACAACAACAATGCACACACACAGAGTCAGAGTCTCTGCCCCAACACTGTTCTTCCTCTAATAAGTAAAGATGCTTCCCTCTTCCTTAACTGTCAGGCCTTGAGGATTCCTGCGTAAAGCTCCTAATTGAGTGTCTGTGGGTCCAGACAAGACATTCCCAAACCAACTATTTTGGTAAGAAAACAATTATTAAGGAGGAGGTTTGCCTGTTGTAGAAGCAAGAGGTTGAATGGGACAAGGGAAAAATGGAGACAGACACAACAAAAGGAAGAAACTGAGTATCATTTTGTTCTGTTCAAAGAAACAAGTGACCTCGAATAAATTAATTTGCTTAGGAGCCTGAAGAACTTCCTACTGCGAGGACATGATGGGCAGGGTTTCTACCTCTAAGATAAACAAAAGGCAAATTAATCTTCTCAGCGATGAAAGACTGTATCAGTCAGTCACACAGGTTTAACTTATTAATACAGACAAAGGCAGATGAAAGAAGCAGAGAAGCAACCCACAGGCTATTTTTCTAACATTCTCTCTGGCTCCAGCTCTGCTAATGTAGGTTAGCCTTCATGCTACCCTGAGATATAAATAGTAGTCATTTCCTTTCACAGGCCAGGCAGAGTTTAATGCTTTGCTTCCTGGGTCCAGGGGAAAATATTTGTAACATACTTCCGTGAGAATTTGGTTGCAGGGCTAGAGAGAGAGAGAGCTCAGTCAGTAAGGTGTTTGCTGCATAAGCATGAAGGCCTGACTTCAACCCTGGGTACGCATGTAAAAAGCCAGGAACAATGGGTTTCACCTGCAATCCCAGGATGGGAGAGGCAGAGACAGGATGAGTTCTGGGATTCATTCAACTAGTCAGTCTCGACTAATCAGAAACACAGACCAATGAGAGACCCTATCTCAAAAAACAAGCTGGATGGCTCCTAGGGAACAATACCCAAGATGACCTTTGGCTTCCAAGTGCGTGCGCGCGTGCACCTCAGTGGGGCTGTATGAGTTACCGAGCCCTTACTTAGGCTGCCAGATAGCAATAATGAGGCATTTCTCCCAAGCCACACTCTGTTCTTTTTAAGGAAAGAAAGAGCATCCCAAAGTTCAAAGCAATCAGCAAAGTAACGAAGCAGAACAGCTACTGTCTGAAACAAAATCAAAATAAGACCATAATGTTCCAGAAACCAAGAGTGATTCCATACCACTGTGATCCCAAACGCAGTGCTGACACATCTATGACCTGAAGACACAGACTTAGTCAGAAACTAGCTCCATCTCTCTTTCCTACTAACAGTCCCACCCTGGAACTCTTGATTAAATCTTTGTGTGATGTGTCTGCATATGGATATGCAGTCCTGACCTTCCACCTCCCTTGAGACAAAACCCCTTATTCATCCCCGAATACAGCAAGGTAGGTGGCTTCCAGAGATTCTCCTGCCTCCACCTCCCATCTCACCGCAGGAACCCTGGGATTATAGATGCCCACCATATGGTACCTGGCTCTACTGGGGATCCAGGGATATGAATTCAGGTCCTAGTATTTGCAAGGTGAGCACTTTACTCATTGAGACGTCTCCCCAGCCTCACCTTGGCACTTTTGAATTCAGCTGAGACTAAGCAAAGAAAGGAGTTTAGGGGAAAAAAAAATCACTAAAGTGAGATCTTCCTTTAACAAGGCAAAAGATTGGAATGAACACCAGAGTCACTCAGACCTCAAAGATGCTTTTGTTTCAAGGACCATCATGTTGCAAGATTGACCCTGTACCCTCTCAGCTCTATTTATACACTAGCTAGCAGACCTTTCTTCATCAGAATGAAAGTTCTGAAGAGCAGTTGTTTGTGTTTTAATCCACTGTTCTCGGGGTGTTTGTTTGTTTGTTTTAATGATAGATACAGTGTAGCCCAGCTGGCCACTGGCCTTGTGCTCACTGGTATACCTAAAGGATGGCTCTAAACTCCTCATCCGCAGCTTCCACCTTTCACCAGCTGGGATTAGAGGCATCTGCTACCGCACCTGGCTACCAACAGCACTGAGAAGCAGCACTTTGCCTTGGGTTGGTTCCCTGGGGTTTTGGGGAAGTGGGTATTTTGATGGTCTACACATAGGAAGAATCAAAATCCACTACTTGTTTCCACTGGGGCTGGATTTACTGGTGCATCCAGAGGTGGTTCAAAAGGGTTCTTTCCATCTCTTAAAGAAGAAGTGACTCTCTGTTGAGGCCAGAGCAATTCTGGAATCAGAGATGACCCAAACAGAAATGGAGGCTTGGTTTGGTACTATCCTTTCCAGTTTCAACAGTGGCAACTTAGCAGTTACATAATCTCATGCACTATTGGATATTATGATGGGATTGAATCTTTGGAGTTAAAAAGTCAAAGCAAAATCTTGACAGTAATTCCTCTCCAGGACGTGGCCAGTTTTTCCTTTGTGAAGGGAGATGAATGCTTCTGCGGATGGTGCACATATTTCACCCTGGAGCAGATAACTCTTTTTCAGACCTGGCTGCCCTGATTTCTCATGGTCTATATCCTTCTACTAGAAGTCCCAAAGAGCTCCCAATAGCCCAGCTCTGGCTTGTGGGCAAAAGGCAGAAGCCACCTCTTGGTGCTGCCACTGTGCCTGTTCTCTACTTCACTGCATTTGTAAAGGGCAAGAGACGAGGTTAATCTTGAACACTCACCAGTCCTGGTCCCACAAACCCGAAGCTCATGAAAACTGAAGCAACAGCTGTGCAAGTGAGCTCTGAGATAAGCCCGAGAAATATGCACACTATCTATACCATCAAGGGCTTCGGTGGCATCTTGTGGTAGCTTCGAGGAAGGCAAGGCTGAGGAAGTCCTCTGCTGCCTAGTTTCTTCTCGTTTTACAAACTCTTGCCCAACGTATCACCTCGCCCCAACTTCTCATACTTTTCAAGCCTCATAATTGCAAACGTCCTGGCCCATACTTAACAAGGCTACTTGACGGACTTCCGTCGCTAGCAAAGCACGGACAGGAATGTCAGAAATGGGTACTAGGGATTGCGCCAAAGCCCTCAGGAGCCTGATGCTTCATGGACAACACCCTGGGAAAAACAAACGCCAGGGAGCCCTAAATCACAGGGCTGACCCAAATTTCAGCCCCGAGCTTCTCTCTCCCTCTGCAAAGGACAATACTTTGTCCTTTGTGTTGCACATTATCCACCAAGGGATAAGTGGCAAAAACCCAGTTGGGTTCACCTGTTCACCTCATCCCCGAGGGCCTCCAGTCTCTCGGTAGCCAGGGCTACGTGCACTCTGTCCCAGCGGCTGTAGAGCACAGAAAATGCTAGCGCACGCCACGCCTCATCCAAAGACAACTCTGTCACAGTCGCGCACAGCCCCACAGACACACACCACCCTCGAAAGGCCAGGACTGAGGAACTACCTCGGCCGCGAAACGCCAAGGGGAGTAAGCAAGCAGCACGAGGTCACACACCGGGCCACCAACGGGGCTTCCTTAACCCCTCTGCCTTAGGATTCCCGGGTGCCCGCTGGCCACTGGCCTGCTGCTCTCACGCCTGGCGGAAAGTAACTTCCCAGCAGAACTTGAGCCGCAGCATCCCCGCCTCTCCGATGGCCAAGACCTTGACCTTCGCCCCCACGCAGCCATCTGCGGACCCCGCCAGTCCTCCCGGAAGCCCAACACCGCAGCCCCGCTCCGCAGCGACCGCCCGACCTGCACAGTCGCGCTCCCGAGAGCCGCCGCCTGCCGACATTTCCCAGTCTGCTTCCTCAAGCGCTTCATCCCGCCGCCCGCCGCGCGCGTTCCGTCCTCGCACAAGCCCGCCCTCATGCACCTCCTCTGCCAATAGAAATTCCGGCTCCTCAGTGGCTCCGCCCCAAAGCAGAAGGTAGCCTGGGCCCCTGAGGCAAGGCATCATCCAATCCTCGCTGTGCTTTCCGAGACTGATACCTGCCTCCTCCAATGGGCGCGAAGCCACTCCGGGTACCCGGGTCCGAATTCCACTCGCGCGGTTTGGGCGACTCGGCATCGGGCTCCGCGCACCTGTGTCTGGACAGCCACAGGAACTCGGGATCCCGCGTCTCAGGGTTGAAACCTGTGTCAGGGACAATGGAGCACGGACTGAGCTACGGGTTTGAAAAGCCAACTAAACTTCTGTAAGACTGTATGTGGGGAGACTCTCCCAATCCCGCTTCGCTTCTGCTCAGCTTGGATCTGAAAATCCAAATGCAATTAGCAGAAGTGAAGACGAAAGTGCTGCTCTGCCAAAGCAGGACTGCTTCATTATCCAACAAGCTCTATTAGGTGGGAAATTATTATCCTAATTTTATAGAGGAGGCAACTAAGTTCAGGAAGGATAAATGCAAGGTCACAAAGTGGAGACTTAACCAGATGCCAGCACTAAAGAAGAGACTGGGAGATTTAACTTCCCCCATCCTTCAGCTGAAACTGCCAAGCCACTACAGACAAACTAGAAATAAGCTATATTTCATATGTTATTTAATATACTAAGACAAGCCTCTGGGATAAAGCTGGGTAGGAGTGCTTATCTAGTGTGCACCACCAAGCTATGGGTTGGATACCCAGCACCACATAAAACTTGTGGGAGGCTGGGGAGAGGACACCCACCCAAAATCCCAAAACTCAGGAGGTAGAAATGAGGGAACCAGAAGTTTAGGATCAGCCTGGGCTACACTCATGTAATCTTAGGATTTAGGAAGCAAGGAGGATTGTGAATCCTAGGCCAGCCTGAGCAACATGTTGAAACCTTGTCCACAAAAAAAAAAAAAAAAAAAAAAAAAAAAAAGACAACCTTCCTGTACTCCTAACCCAATGAGCACCCCTCCCCTCCAGAAGTTCCTGAGTGACCTCTGCTTCTGACTCAAACCCAGTCCTGACTCTCAAACCGTAGCATTAACCCTTCTTGCTAAACCCTTCCTGCCCTGCCTGCTTAGCTTGTATAACTGCATGAACCAGATGCAGCTCAATTGAGGAGACCTAAGTTCAAGTCCTGGGTTGTGGCATGGCCAGGCACTGTTTTCAAATTATTTTCAATGTTACTTACTACTAACCCATATCCAGTCTTATCTGATGCTCACAACCCCCTTAGATTGCTAGGTAAGTCAGGCTTATCTTTCTGTTTCTACCATACAGATCAGAAAGCTAAAGTCTGAAGAAGTAAAAGACCTAGCCATCCACATGCACACACAGAAAGTGGCAGAGCTTGGGTCTCAAGTAAAATTGTGGCATTTCTCTGGGTCTTAGTGTCAAAAACCCATCTTGTGACTTCAACTCATGAATGGTCTCGGGGTAAGTTTCTTACATTTGCTATGTCATCTTATACAAGACACTTAAAAGCCCCTCTCCTTTAAAAAAAAAAAAAAGTATTTTTAAACTGGGAAATGGTGGTGTACACCTGGATACACAGAGGTTCACCTGCCCCTGTCTCCTGAGTACTGGGATTAAAGGTTTGTGCCACAGTACCTTGCCATTACTAGTCTTTTTAATTGCAGAATTGAGGCCAATGGGAAAGACTAGACTATTGGGGTTCCTAGAGCTGAGGTTTGTCCTAAAACTCAGGTGAGAAGCTTGCTCATCAATACAACAGGAAATCTACTCCTTACTATTATTGTTCCAGAAATGAAAGAAGGTAACCCTGGTTTGCTTTGCATCATCTAGATAGCCAGGCGAATGTCCTAGCTTACAGTAGGTTTTCAGGTTGAAGGGAACTTCTTCCTTTCCTTGCCTGTCACTTCTTGACTGAGGCAGGACTTCACCCAGGCAGGATTAAGGAGGACGGCCTTCACCTGGAGCCTCAGCCTGGACCCTAATCTCTTCATATGTAAAGTGCAAGTGTTAGCTGGTGGGTATTCAAGGATCTGTCCCTGTCACCCAGGTTCCTTCCTAGGAAAGTCCTGTCCTGACAGAGCAATAAGGGTTGGTACAGAACTTCCCTGCTGGCTACCTCAGACAGGGTGTGGAACTCCCCAAGGAAAGAGCGGGTGAGAAGTCTACAAGACAGACACTAAAAGGACATTCTTAATCCTCTCTCTCTCTCTCTCTCTCTCTCTCTTTCTCTCTCTCTCTCTCTTTTTCTCTCTCCCTTTCTCTCTCTCCTCCCCTGTCTCTCTCTCCCTTTCTCTCTCCTCCCCTGCCCCCCCCCTCTCTCTCTCACACACACACACACACCTCTTGAAATAATTCCTTTGGCTGCCTAAGTCCTTCATTTGCACATACCATGCACACACGCACCTCTCTGAACAATGCACCCAGCAACTTCAGAACCACCTCAACCTCCTATCTCTATGGGATACACATACACCCATCTCTGAACAATAGTGTTAGTTTCCCTACCTCTGATCTCAATCAAATTTAGACAGTTTTCTATTCAATCTATTCCCAAAGAATCTATTTTTGAAGAATAGAATAGCTGAACTGGCCTGAACTAGTTTGGATAAATGGGAAGTCAGGCAAAATTGTGTCCTCTGGTAATATTTTAGGGAAAATTTCTCTATTTACCTACCTATTCCCAATGCCTATGCATAATTGGGAAGGCATATGATTAAAATCAGATGTATTATGGGAAGGGGAACACACAAAAGAAAAATGAATATATGACTTCATCTACCAATCAGCACTAGACCCCTTAAGAGTAACAAATCCCTTCTAACGCTGGGACCCTTGAGTCAGTCGACAGTGTCTCTCTCTAACACTGGGACCCTTGAGTCAGTCGACAGTGTCTCCCTCTAACGCTGGGACCCTTGAGTCAGTCAACAGTGTCTCCCTCTAACGCTGGGACCCTTGAGTCAATCGACAGTGTCTCCCTCTAACGCTGGGACCCTTGAGTCAATTGACAGTGTCTCCCTCTATGACTGACACTATGCCTTTGCTCCATTCACTTTAGCTTGCTTCTTTTGCAAATCTGTGTGAACCCTTCTTTTCCTTTTTTTTTTTTTTTTTTTTTTTTTTTTTTTTGGTTTTTTCGAGACAGGGTTTCTCTGTGTAGCCCTGGCTGTCCTGGAACTCACTCCAGGCTGGCCTTGAACTCAGAAATCCGCCTGCCCCTGCCTCCCAAGTGCTGGGATTAAAGGCACGTGCCACCACTGCATGACTTTTTTTTTCTTTTCTTTTCTTTTTCTTTTTCTTTTTTTTTTTTTTTTTTTTTTTTTTTTTTTTTTTTGGTCCTCCTTTTCAATTCTTTGGATAAGAGAGGAAGAACCTGGAACAGTCAGCCTGGACCCTGACCACAGATAACAACACCTTACTCTGCTCAACCACTCAGCAAATATTCATTTCATGTCTAGTATGTACAGACAGTCTTCTAATCAGTTAGGATGAAGTTGACAACACAGCGCAAACTCATGGCCACCGTGGTACTGGGTCTCATCTAAATGGTCTCCTTATTTTCTATCTATCCCATCTTCCCAAATCCTATGACCACATCCCTGGTCTAAGCCTCATTAAAAAAAAAAAAAAGTTTATTTTATGGAACTGAATGTTTTGCCAGAATCTATATACATTTACACCTCTCGTATGCTAGTATACAAGGAGGCCAAAAGAGGGTGTCAGGTCTCCTAGAACTGGAGTTACAGGTAGTTATAAGCTGTAGCGTGGATGGTGGGAATTGAACCCAGGACCTCAGCTAGTGCTCTTAAGAGCAGAGCCACCTCTCCAGCCCCCTAAGCCTTATGCTTTATGTCTGAACCATGGTGGCACCTGCCTTCTTATTTTTTTCTGCTGTCCCTGCTCTAGGCTCTCACTGCCTTCCATGCATGCGTGTCACCAGTGGAATGTGTCAAACTTTCAAATCTTACTGGAAACATTTGGAAACTCTTTGAAGGCCTCTCCACAAGCTACAGGGCAGAGTCCAAGCGTCTGTGGACTTTGTTACTCTTCCTGAGCTGCCCTTTGCTAGCGTCTCTGGCACCACTCTCCACATCCGTCCAAGCTGAGTAGCGCCCACTACTGCTCTTGGATGCCCAATGCCTTTTCTCCTCCCTTGCCTGACTTGGGGGGTGAGGGAGGTGCTTGTTCTTCCTTATAGTCTGAACTTCAATGTCACCTCCTCCAGGAAGCTTTCTCTGAGCTGTTTACACGAGAAAAAAAGGCACAGGCCAAGGAAGCTCTTGAGCAAAGCCTCAGGATCCAGAGGACATCCAGGCAATCCTGGTCACACCTAGGAGGAACCCGACTTGCCAGCTTGCTAGCCATACAGGCAGGCAGGGCCCTTGCCCTCGATAAGCCTGAGTTCCTTTATCTATGGAAAGAGACACTGATAATGCCAGAATTGTAAGATATGGCAAGAATTAATGGTCTTAGAAAAGAGTCTAGCTTGATATGGTGCTGAACACCTTTAATCCCAGCACTTGGAAGTCAGATTCTCTGTGAGTTCAAGGCCAGCCTGGTCCACATACTAAATTTCAAGACACCCAGACCTATGTGTACTGAGACCCTGTCTCAAAAATACCAAAAGAGAGAGAGGGGGAGGGAGGGAGGGAGAGAGAGAAAGAGAGAGAGTGCAGAGGAAGAAGAAGGAGGAGGAGGAGAAGGATAAGGAGGAGGAAGAGAAGGAAGAGGAGGAGGGGGAGGAAGAGGAAAAGGAGAAGAAGAAGAAAAAGAAGAAGAAGAGGGAGAAGGACAAGAAGAAAAAGAAGAGAGAAGTAATCTAAAGCATACATCAATGATAAACTTTAGATATGCTAGGCCATGGTGGCACATGCCTTTAAACCCACCACTCAGGAAACAGTGGCAGGTGAATCTCTGAGTTTGAAGCCAACCTGGTCTGCAGAGCAAGTTCCAGGACAGTCAAGGATATGCAGAGAAACACTGTCTCAAAAAAAAAAAAAAAGTTTGGATTTTGGAGGATTTCCAGTTTGATATTTTGATGTTAGGGATGTCCAACCTAAATAATCATCATCATCATCATCATCATCATCATCATCATCATTATCATCATCATTATTACCCTTGCCTGCAACCACTACTAACAAGCACAAATTATCATTATTATTTTACATTTTGTTTATTTACTTATTTATTCATTAATTTATTATTAACTATTTATAGAATAGCACTTAAACCCATCCAAGGCTCCATTAATCCTTATCCTGATTTCCTTTTACCCCAAAGCCAACTTGCCTCCAAAGCCAGTCACCCTCCTGGCACACCTAGTGAAATGCTTGGAGCTGGAAGTTAGGCCCCATCGGCAGTTGTCATAGGAGACAAACTCTCATACATTCCTGCAGAGATCAGACATTAGCTTTAAAAGGATTCCTCCATATCCATGTCTCAGGAGCACCTGAGCCCAGCACCTGGCAGCATGAATTTGCATCCTCTGTCACTAGGCTCTGCTCTGTAGACAACCTCTCCTCTGCTTGCCTGGCTGATCTCTCATCTAAACAAATTTTGTCAAATAGCACCAACTTCTTTTTGCTGGGCCAAAGCAAGACTGTTTTGTTTTGGTTTTTTTTTTCCAACTGCAATGGGGAACAGAGCAGGGTTTGAGCAGAATACATTTGACAGACTTCTCTTGGTTGTAGCTATGGGTACTAGAGAATTTGGACCCCTCAGCTAACTTGGAAGAAAGCCCCAAATCCTCAGAGTCATAGCCCAGTTAACATTCAGGTTTAGAAAGCTGGGCAGTGGTGGCACACGCCTTTAATCCTAGCACTTGGGAAGCAGAGGCAGGCAGATTTCTGAGTTCGAGGCCAGCCTGGTCTACAGAGTGAATTCCAGGACAGCCAGGGCTACACAGAAAGAAACCCTGTCTCGAAAAAGCCAAACAAACTAACAAAACGGAAACAGAAAACCAAATGCTAGCCAGGTGTGGTACACAAGCTTCTAACCTCAGCACTCCAAGGGAGGCTTGGGCAGAAGGATCAGGAATTGGAAGCAAAATCCTCATCTCAAAAAGGAAAAGCAAACACAGTAGCTGGCTGGCAGCCCAGGCACAGTGACTCCATGCCAGCAGCCTTGAGATGGTGCAGAAACTGTGTTATATGATCCCAGTGGGGTTGGAAAGTCAACTATCACTACCAAGAGGGTAGGGCAGTGCCCCCAGCCAACACAGCACAGCCTGTCCAGGAAACCTGGCTCTTACCTACCTGGACAGGCTCTGGCAACTTCCTGGAGGAATGTTCTGGTGTGTGAACCAAAGGGTAGCTGGAATACAAGCCTGAGTTCAGCTGTGTTCAGTTGTACGGTTACATCAGAGCCTGTAGAGAGAAATGTGAGAAATATGGTCACCAGGAGCTAAATACTGAAATGTATTAAGAGTGGACTCTGGGGGCTAGAGAGCTGACTCAGTGGTTAAGAGTACTTAACTCTTCCAGAGGACCAGAGTTCAATTCCCAGCACCCACATGGCAGCTCATAACTGTCTGTAACCCCAGTGCCAGAGGATCCAACACCCTCACATACAGAAGGCAAAACACCAATGCACATAAGTTAAAAAAAAAAAAAAAAAAAAAAAAAAGAACGGACTCTGCCTGGCGGTGGTGGGGCACACCTTTAGTCCCAGCACTCAGGAGGCAGAGGCAGGCACATCTCTGTAAGTTCAAAGCCAGCCTGGTCTACAGAGCAAGTTCTAGGACAGCCAGGCCTACCCAGAGAAACCCTGTCTTGAAAAACCCCTTTAAAAGGGAGCTGGAGAGATAGGTAAGATATCTCTTTGGTCCTATCAAAGGTCCTAAGTTCAATTCCCAGTACCCACATGGTGGCTCATAACCATCTATAATGAGATCTGATGTCCTCTTCTGGCATGTAGGCATATATGTAGGCAGAATACTGCATATATAATAAGTAAGTAAGTCTTTTTTTTTTTTTTTTTTTTGAGACAAGATTTCTCTGTATAGCCCTGGCTGTCCTGGAACTCACTCTGTAGACCAGGCTGGCCTCAAACTCAGAAATCCACCTGCCTCTGCCTCCCATGTGCTGGGATTAAAGGTATGTGCCACCACTGCCCAGCTGTAAATAAGTCTTGAAAAAAAGAAAATAACATTAAAAAAAAAGAATCTTCAAAATGGCAAATCAGAAAGCCTAGGCTTGGGCTAGTGAAATGGCTCAGTGATTAAGAACACTGGCTACTCTTACTGAAGTCCTGAGTTCAGTTCCCAGCACCCACATGGTGGCTCATTACCATCTATAAAGGGATCTGACGGCATGTAGATGTAATACAGCAGCACACTCCTACGTTTGGGGGGGGAGGGGTCTGCGATTGAGATGTAATATGAATCTTTTAAAAATAAATTAAAAAAGAAATAAAGCCTAGGCTCCCAATGCTCCGGCCCCAAGCTAACGAGACAGCAAAGGAGGTCTGTGTGCCCCCTCATCCAAATGAGCAGCGGCCCGTGTTGTAGAGATGAAAATCAATCAGCCCCATCACCGCTGTACCAGACGCAGCTGGCAAAGGCAGGTGCTGCAGTCCTGTGAGTTGAAGAGCATGCAGAAGTGCACTGGAGTACCTGCCTAGCTGCTGGTCCACGTTAGAGCCAGGCCTGAGAACACCGTGATGGGGAGAAAAGACTGCGTGCGCATAGGAAAGGCCCAAGCTGAAAGGTGTGGCACTTACAGGAGCAGGGGACCCCGGGGCCACTGTTTGCTGTCAAACCTGAACAAGTTGTCCTTTGACCGCCACACACACACACACACACACACACACACACATACACACACACACACACACATACATATATTAAAGGTGGGTTTATTGGAAAGCTGCTCTCAGGTGGGCAGGTTCAGTGGCCCAAAGGACTGAGGCCAGGGGAATCACCATGGGGAAAGGGGGAGAGGTGGGAGAGAAAGAGAAAAGTCATACACATAAAGAGAGAAGATGAGAAGAAGAGCATGTGGTAATTTTTTTTAAGAAGAGAGAACTGGCTGGGTGGTGGCGGCACATGCCTTTAATGCCAGCATTCAGAGGCAGAGGAATTCGAGGCTAGCCTGGTCTATAGAGTGAGTTCCAGGACAGCCAGGGCTACATGAAGAAACCTTGTGTCGGAAAACACAAAATGAAGAAGAGGAGGAAGAGGAAGAGGAAGAAGGAAGGGGGAGGGGGAAAGAGGGGGGAGGAGGAGGAGGAAGAGGAGAGTGACAACCTGAGGTGTCTGAGGTGATGATGGAGCCCACCTGGAGGACTTAACTGTACTGACAAGGGGTAATTGATGAAAAACAGCTGGCAGAGGAAACGGCATCTGACTCTTCAGGGTCTTATTCACTATAGTATGGACACCAGGAAAGTTTTCTCTAGAATAAAATTCCAGAAGCTGGATCTTTCATTCTACCAAGTGGGTTCTGGGGCTTGAACACAGAAAGTTGGTCTTGACAGCAAGCACCTTTCTTCACTAAGCCGTTCCATCAACCCAAGAGTTTTCTTTTTTGGTTTGTTGTCAGTCTACAGTTGGCCTAGAACTCACTATGTAGCTCTCCTACTACCTCAAACTCAATGTATCCCCCTGCCTCAGCCTCCCATATGCTAGGATTTCAGGAACCTAGCATCACACCCACCCAGGCATGTTCTCATTCATCTTTCTGTCTTTGGATCCTGTTCTGTTGACCCAACAGAGACCTCGATTGAAAGGACTACTCACCAAGGATGTAGAGTTCACCATCCAGGGACACTGAGAGAGGGAAATGAGAACATCTTTAGCAACTGAACATCCCTGTCCCGCCCACATCGTCCTCCATTGCCACCACCTTCCCTACAGTGAGGGCAGAGATGAGTTGGGGGCACCTAGAGGAGAGCATACCACCCAGCCCAACTCTCACCTTCTTCCAGCATGAAATCTTTTGAGAGTGGCACTATCTGGTCCAGAGATACATCGTCTCCTGTGATAGCCATCCTCCGGTGTGTATACAGGAAGAGACTAAGGGCAGAAATGAGTAGAAGGCACAGCTTAGAGTGTTTATGGTCATCTGTGGGTCCCTGGTGCTTGGCTGGCAGTGCCCTAGCCATACGCATGGCTCAGGCCCTTTCCATCCACCGTGTCCAGGGAGGCTGTAATTTATGGATGATATCATCAAAGTATAACTCCTCACGGGAGAGAAACCAATTTGGTGCTATCTATCATGTGAGTGACAGGGAGTGTGTCCTTACACAGTCCCTTCATGGTCCTGTACATCAGTTTCTCCATCTCACAAATTACAGTGGCAGATTACTCCTTCCTCCTGGCTCTGAGACCCCAAGGTTCACTTACGCTTCAAGACCTTTGCAGGTGTTATTTACTCCCTCTGCTCCTGTGAAACACACACAGTCACCAGGCAACATCTAATAAGCACTTTATTTTTGTTTCCAAGGCAGAGTATCTCTACATAGCTCTGGCTGTCTTGAAACTCATTATGCTGGAGAGATTGGCTCAGTGGTTAAGAGCACTGTCTGCTCTTCTGAAGGTCCTGAGTTCAAATCCCAGCAACCACAACCATCCGTAAGGGAGATCTGACGCCCTCTTCTGGTATGTCTGAAGACAGCTACAGTGTACTTACATAAAAATAAATAAATAAATCTTAAAAAGAAAGAAAGAGAGAAAAGAAAGAAACTCATTATGTAGACCACGCTGGCCTCAGATTCAGAGATCTGCTTGCACTCTTGCCTCCCAAGTGCTGGCACTAAAAGCCTGTGCCACCACTGCCAGCCATTAATCTTGCTCTTGTGTGTGGCATATGTGCTTGTACTGTGGATGTGTACACTCATCCATATGTGTGGTCATACATGTGGCCTTGAAAAAAAAGTTTTTTTTTAGATTTATTTATTTATTATTATTTTTGTTTTGTTTTGGTTTTTTGGTTTTTTCAAGACAGGGTTTCTCTGTGTAGCCTTGGCTGTCCTGGAACTCACTCTGTAGACCAGGCTGGCCTCGAACTCAGAAATCCGCCTGCCTCTGCCTCCCAAGTGCTGGGATTAAAGGTGTGCACCACCACTGCCCAGCCCCTATTTATTATATTTTATGTATATGAATATTTTGCCTCCATGTGTGTATGTGTACCATCTCTGTGTCTACTGGCTTTGGAAGAGGTCAGAAGAGGCTGTCAGAGACCCTGGAACTGGAGCTATTGATGCCTGTAAGTCACCATGCTTACATGCTAGGGAATCGAACCCAGGTCCTCTACAAGAGCAACAGTGCTCTTAACTGCTAAGCCACCTTTCTAGTCCCTACACTTTTATGTTTTGAGAGAGTCTTTCAGTAAATCTAAACCTCACTGATTCAGCTAGACTATCTAACCCATGAGCTTCAGGATCCACCTGTCTCTCTACCTCCCCTAGCTTCTTTAAAGATTTACTTTATGTTTAATTGTGTGTGTGTATGTGTGTGTGTGTGTGTACATGCATGTATGTGTGTGTCTCAAGTGTGCAGATGTCCATGGAGACCAGAAGAGACCATCTGATCTCCTGGAGCTGGAGTTACAGGTGACTGTGAGCCATCCTTTGTGGATGCTGGGAACCAAATTTAGGTACTCTACAAAAACCAGTGTCTCTAACCACTTAGCTAGCCATCTCTCCACACCTCTGCTTTTTACACGTTTTTACATGGGTTCTAGGGATCCAAACTCTAGCTTTCTCTCTCTCTCTCTCTCTCTCTCTCTCTCTCTATATATATATATATATATATATATATATATATATATACATACATGTGTGTGTGTGTGTGTGTGTGTACGTGCCCAAAGAGGGTTCAGATCTCTTGAAATTGGAGTCATAGGGGTTGTGAGCCACTGGAGGTGGGTGTGGGAACCAAATTCAGGTCATCTGCAAGAGCGGTACACATTCCAACCATCTCTTCAACCCCATCCCTTCTCGTTTTGAGGTAGGGTCTCATTCTGTTAGCCTAAGCCGGCTTAGAACTCACTATGTAGCCCAGGATGGTCTGGGATTTGTGAAGTCCTGCCTCAGCTTTCTGGTGCAAGTGCTCATTCCCAGTTCAACCCTCTGAACTTTACTCGGGGTCAACGGAGCTATGAAGAACAATTTGCATAGGATCACAGCATCTGGATTTAAACTCAGGCACTCACACAAGGTCAAACTCTGGCCAAGTTCGATAACTGCCTCTTCTCTAAAAGCTTCCATATCACATCTTGCTGATTATAAAAGGCATAGAACACGATGTTCCAAGAACACTGTCATTGTGTTAATTAGTCCAGGAGACTCAGATGGAATGACTGAAGTCGAGTTGGAAGATACTGAAGAACAACCCATGGCCCACACAGGCAGTTTGAGCCCTACTTACGCATGCTCCTGGACGTCATTTCCCAGCCTGTATCGCACCAGCCCGAGCAGGCGGCTCTGCCTGCTGTCTCCCTTACACAGCACACCTTGGACTGCCTGCTGCTCAGAGTGAAGGGAAACTGAAAGCCAAGAAGGAACCTCCCCATCCGGCCCACTCCACCAAGCTGCTTTTCCCCCTCCCACTGGCAAACGAGGACTTCACCTCTCTGAGCTTTCCTCATTCGCAAAATGGGTATAATAGTCCCCAACTCCACAGCTAGTTGAGAAGATAGCTACATATTTAAAGCACCTGGTAGAGAGACCAGAGCCAAGTGAATACTTGGTAAATATTGGTTTACCTTTTCCCATATGGCTTAGGGAGAAATTTTTTCCACACCCTCCATCCCACCTCCCAAGGCTAAAGCAGGCACGGTCTGGAAGGCAACCCACAACTGGGAAGGATATGATGACGCAGTATTCTCCCTCAACCAGGGTCTCCTGGATTGCCACAGACTGGTCCATGCTGAACTGTCAAACCCTGGGGTAGGGCAGGTGGGAACCTCCCATGCCGTATTAGAGCTTTTTCGGGGGGGGGGCGTTGGAGATGGAAGAAGGGGCCTTTGTGGAGGGAAAAGAGAGAGCCTGGTCATCTAGCTTCTCCTTCTGTCCTTCCCTGTCTTTCCTACAACGGGCCTCTCAACGTTTCCAGAAAATGGGTTTCCACCCCTTTGCCCCTTGCTAGATGTTGCCCCAGATGTTCCCAGTGGAGTTCAGTATGCTCGCTGGTCTCCTTGATTTTGGGTACAGCTCTGATGCCCTCTTCAGGGAGCAGTTGTGGTCCATCTGGCTCTTCTCTGGGAAAGGTTGGTGGTGTGTCCAAATAGGGATAGGGAGACAGACTTTGCCTTAGTCTCAGCTAGGAGGATCTTATACTGGAGAACTCATCCAGCCCGGTTGCTCTTTCCTTGGAGCATGTAATTGTCCCGTTGCTCCTTGCCCCTCACCCCACCCAACAGGCCCCGTTGCATCAGCAGCAGGTTAGGAGTGTCCATTCTGGCACCCACAGGACAGGGGCCCCAGCAACCAGCTTGCAAGCTCCCTCCCACTCTGCACTTATTTCAGACCCTTGTCATTGCAGCCTACCTCCTGAGCTGTCACCGGTGGGCCTGCAGGACACCGCCGTCCCAGGGCAGATCAGGGACTACATTTCCCAGCGGCCCTGGCGTCACAGGACAGCCAGCCAGCCAGCCTGCAAGTCCCAGCATGCCCGAGTCGATCATGGGCGAGGAGGTGGGTCTCCTCTTCCTTTCCCTATTTAAAAATCTAGAATCTACAGTCTGTATTCAGGCATACTCAGGCGTCCCAGTTCTGGAAAGACTGCGTGAGGAACGCCTTTCTCAGCCCATCAAAATCAAAGGGCCAGTGCCCTCGTCCAAGGCAGAAGGAAGATGGTCATGTTATCCTAACGGAAAAAAATGATGTTAACTTTTATTTTCGAGTTAATCCCAACTCTTCATATTCAAAAAGGGACAGCTTTCTATTCTCCTGAAACGCTTCCAGATAACTACCCTGCCCTGCCTTGATTGTAAGTCATCTTCTCCACTTCCCAGGTGGAGAAATTAAGGAACAGAGAGACGAAACTATTTGACAAAGCCTGCAGCCTATAAGTGCTGGGTGCCCAGAGAAAGTCCAACTCCAATTCCTGTGTCATTTTCTCAGCTAGGAACTGCCAAATGTTCTTCAGGCCGATCTAGCTCTTCTGTCCACAGATGGAACATGAAATATGTGGCATCTTTATCTGTGTCACAGGGATGACTAGTGAGGAACCCAGGTTGGGTGGAGAACTCTATTCCTACAGAGGATGTGGCCCTCTTGGCTCTTTTGTTTGTTTGTTTGTTTGTTTGGTTTGGTTTGGTTTGGTTTTTCAAGACAGGGTTTCTCTGTGTAGCCCTGGCTGTGCTGGAACTCACTCTGTAGACCAGGCTGGCCTCAAACTCAGAAATCTGCCTGCCTCTGCCTCCCAAGTGCTGGGATTAAAGTCGTGTGCCACCACCACCCAGCGGCTCTTTATTTCTTTAAAGATCTGTTAGCTTTTAGATTTATGTGTATGTGTGTGTGTGCTTGCATGAGCTTATGTGCACTGTGTATGTGTGTGTTTGTATGTGCGTGTGCCTAAGAAGGCCAGAGGTCATCAGATCCTCGGAGCTGGTTACAGGAGGCTGTGAGGCGCCTGATCTGTGTTATGGGAACTGGATTCCAAGAAAGAGCAGTAAGTGCTCTTAACTAAGGAGCCATCTCACCACAACCCCAGACCTTTGAGACAGCCCCGAGCATTTACCCTGATAGGAACCATTCTCTTCTAGGCTACATTGTTCCCATCTAGGTTAACGACTACATATAGCTCAAGACAGGACAAAAGAAGCTAGCTGAGATGAAAGGGTCCAGAATGGCTCTCTCTCAAAGGCTGGCTATTTTGGTAAGCTGGCTATGCCCTGTGGACTGGGCTGAATCTTGCCCTTACCCTCCTGTGTAGTTTCTTGTATGGCTCTGAGAACTTCATTTATTTATTTATTTTGAGCAGTACTGAGGATGGAATCTAGGAACCCAGGGCCTCACGCCTGCCGAGCAAATGCTCTACGACTGAGCCATATCTCCAGCCCCAGAACATGCTCATCCAATCAACTAGCTTGACTGAAAGATTGCTTTCCAGCTTTTTCCCAAAGGAAAGAAACAGCAAACAGTTGGGCCAGTGCTGCAGAACAGGTGGCCACTGTGACTTTTTATTGCTGTTGTTTTGAGACAGGAACACACCAGTTAGCCCAGGCTGGCCCAGAATTTGCCTCAAACTCATAATTCTCCTGTTTCAAGTTTCCAATGCTGGCCATTGTAAGTTTTAAAAATAATTTTTTTTTTTTT